>NW_016966092.1:0-3079 GCF_001483705.2 Eufriesea mexicana
CGAAAATAAATATTAACACACCCATATAAATAATTTTATTCGTGATTTATAAATACAAAAATATATATACTTTATTGAGTATAATCGTATTCAGTCGTGAATAAAATTATTTATATGGGTGTGTTAATATTTATTTTCATTTCTGGGTGTTATTCGATCTTTAGTAATCAGTACAACAATAATAATAATAGTAATCGAATAAAGCATTGACCATAGAAACCATAATGACAATCTTAAAACGTTACTTCTGCATACTATATTGCATTTTAATAAAATTAAATATTAGTATATATTAAATAAAAAGCTTTGTAATAACTTTTGCGTTTATAAATTAGGGGTACCTATATATATATATGTGTAGATCTGTTTTATATTTTAGTTCCTGGATATTCTTCAAAATATTTTAATCTTTAATAAATAATGCACTAACACCGTAATTACTTAGATAATGTGTGTCTACATACTGTACAAGATGACAATGCTAACTACGGTATTATAAAAAGATAATTATCTCTTTTACGAAATATAAAATAACCAAATTGTAAGGGATATGTCAACGTAATATAAAGCAATGAAAAAGAAGAAGAAAATTAATAGTTTTAATTATCATCACATTCCAATTATTATAATTATAATTATTTTAATAGCAATAATTACAGTTCCAATAAAAATCAATAATTTTATAATTGTAAAAATAATTAATGAGAATAATAATTTCATCAAAAACAATTCTACATTTTTATTAATTACCAAAACATAAAATCTTGGGCCAATGAAAATGATTGCTGTCATACTTCAAATGTTAATTTCCACGAAAAATATGACGGATTTAATGACAACGTTTATAATAAATAATACGAGTTATTATTAAATTCGAATTCTAATTATTTCAATTATTTTAATTACAATTCTTATAGCAACAAAAACCAACGCTAATTTTCCCAAAAGTAATTGTATATTTCACCGCAAAACTAAAAAATTTGAAATAAAAATGTATAATTCGCTAAATTTAATATTAATTCCTACGCTTCAATTAAATCAACTAGCTTAAATATTTCCATTAATTTTTAATTGATAACTAGAATCAGCTTCTTCGAATGTTAGAGCTCATAGAACGTTTATTGATTTTGCGTGTGGTCGTTGAGAGGGCAGGGATAAATCTTGGAGAATCGTTGGAATCTCGTGCTACCGGGTCGTCTTAATTGGACCAACCGTGAGTACACATACACGCGCATAAACTCTGCTCTTTCGGTGATCGTCCTTATCGGGCCGTTATTCGTAACGGCTGCTACTTCGTAACCGGAAATGTCGCCGATCCTAAATGGTTGCACCACGAAACGAAGGCTCGGACGAAGGGGAAAAAGAACGAAGGTAAGAACGGTGGAGCAAAAAGGTTGGAGATAAATAGCGAATGAGAGAGGAAAAAAGAAAATACGAGAAGAGGGCAGGGGGGTGGGGAGTTAAAACAAAATCTGATAATTTTGAACGAAGCGCACGGATGAGAACGTTGACTTCCAGTTAAAGGCTGATTCGTTAAATTCGATAACACTATCGTGTCTACGAGACGCCACTTGTCACGAGCAGTGGTGGTCTGCATGTAGCATTTGCTTAATTCACGGAAAAGTAATTGGTACTTGTTAGCTGTATCGAATTATCGGCGAATTGTTTTCGGCTCTTTCTTTTTAATACTGAAACTTTTATTCGTGAATGAAATATGAGTAACCTATAGTTAATTTATTTCATTATTGTAAGTATAAGTACTATTTTGCGTTATCTTACGTATAAATAATTATATCGAATTTTGTTCTATTAATATACGTATAAATAAATTATGTTCAACTATTTCTATTATTATATGAGTAATTTATACTTAACTTCTTTCATTCTTGCAAGTATCAATATTATTTTTGTATTGTTGTACGTATAAATAATTATATCGAATTTTGCTCTATTAATATTCATATAAATAACTTATGTTCAACTATTTCTATTATTTTATGAATAATTTATACTTAACTTCTTTCATTATTACAAGTATTAGTATTATTTTGGTATTGTCGTACGTATAAATAATTATATCGAATTTTGTTCTATTAATATTCATATAAATAAATTATGTCCAACTATTTCTATTATTATACGAGTAATTTATACTTGACTTCTTTCATTGTTGCAAGTATCAATATTATTTTTGCATTATTTTACGTATAAATAATTATATCGAATTTTGTTCTATTAGAACAAAATTCTAAATTTAGAATATAAATAAATTAATAAGAATATAAATGAATTAATAAGAATATAAATGAATTCTAAATTTAGATACATAAATAACTTATGTTCAACTATTTCTATCATTTTATGAATAATTTATACTTAACTTCTTTCATTATTGCAAGTATCAATATTATTTTTGTATTACCTTGTATAAATAATTATATCGAATTTTGTTCTACTAATATACATATAAATAAATTGTGTCCAACTATTTCTATTATTATACGAGTAATTTATACTTGACTTCTTTCATTATTGCAAGTATCAATATTATTTTTGTATTACCTTGTATAAATAATTGTATCGAATTTTGTTCTACTAATATACATATAAATAAATTATGTCCAACTATTTTTATTATTATATGAGTAACTTACACTTAACTTCTTTCATTGTTGCAAGTATTAATATTATTTTGACATTGTCGTACGTATAAATAATGATATCGAATTTTGTTCTATTAATATTCATATAAATAACTTATGTCCAACTATTTCTATCATTTTATGAATAATTTATACTTAACTTCTTTCATTATTGCAAGTATCAATATTATTTTTGTATTATCTTACATATAAATAATTATATCGATTTTTATTCTATTAATATATATATAAATAAATTATGTTCAACTATTTCTATTATTTTATGAGTAATTTATGCTTAACTTTCTTATCTTCTATTATGTACAAAATAATTTAATCATGCTTAATTTCTTCTATTATTTTAAGTATAAATGACTTATACTCAATTATTTATATTGTGTTAGCTCCTTCTGTTAACCTCTATTAAGTACAAATCA
>NW_016966093.1:0-1189 GCF_001483705.2 Eufriesea mexicana
AGTTTGGTTAGGTTATGTCAGGTTATGTTAGGATATCGTTGAATCATGTGCTACACGTTGCTATTTGCTCGCCTTCTGCGTCCTACTGTGCTGTTGTATACTCTGCTTGGCTCTGTGTACGCCAGCAATAGCTGTCTCGGCACATTAGGTTATGCTTCGTTGAGATCGGTTACGTTACGTTTGGTTAGGTTGGGACAGAAGGGCCTAGACTTTTGTGCTATACACCGCCACTCGGCAGATGTCTGTGCGCTGCACTGCCCTACTTGCGTATGCTCGAGGCGGAAGAGGCCAGCAATAGCGGTCGTGGCACGCTTGGTTTTCAGGGTATATTTGGTTAGGTTAGGTTTGGTTATGTTTGGTCAGGATGACTTAGACTTTTGTGCTATTCACTGCTATTCGGTGGCTTTCGTCAATTTACTGTGCTGTAATATATTCTACTTTGCTATGTTGTGGGCAGCAGTATTGGTCGCGGCACGTTAGCCTGAGTTATGTTGCGTTTGGGTATACGTTCGGACAGGATAGGATAGGGTAGCTTACACTTCCGTGCTATACACTAGTATTCGGTGCACTTCTGCGGTCTACTGTGCTCTTATGCTCTCTGCTTGGCTCTTGTGAAGTCAGTAATAGTGATCTCGGCACGTTAGGTCGACATAGGGTGCGTTTGGTTATGTTATGTTAGCTTTGGTTAGGTTTGGATGTCTTTGTCTTCTCTGCTCTACGCTGCTATCCTATGGATTCCTGCGACATACTCTCCTCTGATATGTGCTGCATTGCTCTGGGGAGGCCAGCAATAGTGGTGGTGGCACATTACGTTGTGTTTGGTTACGTTTAGTAGTGTTGCGGTTGGTTAGGTTAGGATAGGTTACCTTTGACTTTCGTGCTACATCCTGCTTTTCGGTGGATTTCTCCGCTCTACTGTGCTCTAATATGCACGGCTCTACTCTGGGATTGCCAGAAATTGTGCCTGTTGTATGTTAAGCTGAGTTTGGTTACGTTTGGTTAGTTTATGTTGGCGTGTGTAAGTTTCGGATATTTTTAGTTTTTCTGCTATACATAGTGATTCTATGGTCTTCTGCAGTGTATTGTGCGCTACAACACCCTGCTTGCATCTGCGGACGCGGGGAAAAGTTGTGGCGGCAAGATAGTATGGGTTATGCTGCATTCGGTCAGGCTATGTTTGGTCAGGTTT
>NW_016966093.1:1880-2160 GCF_001483705.2 Eufriesea mexicana
GTTGTGTTTTGTTACGTTAGGTAATGATACTATTGCTTATGTTTGGAGAGGATATTTGTGACTATTGTGCTATACGCTGCTATTCGGTGGATTCCGGCGCTCTACCGTGCTTTAGTGTATTCTGCTTGGCTCTGGGTATGTCAGCACCAACGGTCAAGGCACGTAACGTTGAGATAGTATACGTTACGTTATGTTATGTCCGGTTTGGTTACGACATGATAGCTTTGTCTTTTGTGCTGTACTCTGCTATACGCTCGATATCTGCACCCAGCGTTGCTCT
>NW_016966094.1:0-824 GCF_001483705.2 Eufriesea mexicana
GATTCCTGCGCTCTAAATTGCTCTACTATACTCTGCCTGACTCTGGGGAGGCGAGCAATGGTGCTCGTCGCACGTTAGGCTGGATTACGTTACGTTTGGTTTGGTTGGAGAGGATATATCTGACTTTTCTGCAATACACTGCCATTATATGGGCCTCTGCGCAGTACTTTCCTCTAATATGTTCTGCTTGGCAAAGCGGAGTCCGGCAATAGTGGTCTAGGCAAGTTACGTTGTATTTGGTTGCATTTGGTTGTGTTACGTTTGGCTTGGTTTGCATAGGATTACTTTGACTTTTGTGCCATACACTACTATTCGGTAGATTTCGGGTCTCTACCCTGCTCTATTATACTCTGCTTGACACTGGGAGGCCAGCAATAACGGCCGCAGCGCGTTAGGCACGGTTAGGTTTCGTTCGGTTGTGTTAGGTTTGTTTGGGTTGGGATAGGATATCTTTGACTTTTCTGCTGTATACTGAAATGCGTCGGATTTCTGTGCTCTACTGTGCTCTAGTATGTTCTGCATGGCTCTATGGATGCCAGTAACAGCGGTCTCGGTACGATACGTTGAGATAGGTTACGTTTGGTTTGTTTACGTTGTCCTTGGTAAGGTTCGAATGGCTTCTACTTTTCCGCTATACACTGCGATTCTATGGATCTCTGCGATCCACTCTCCTCTGGTATGCTCTGCTTCTCCTTGTGGAGGAACGGTCGCCCCACGTTGGGTTGGATTATATTACGCTTGGTTCTATTTCTACGCTCCGAGGTGCTCTAATATCCTCTGCTTGGCGCTGGGGAGGAAAGCAGTAGCGGTCGCGGCGCGTTATG
>NW_016966095.1:0-734 GCF_001483705.2 Eufriesea mexicana
CGTGGTGAGCTAACTATCTTGCGTAAGTATGGTGGAAAGATACTCTTGGCGTGCAGTAGCCATTGCAATGCTGTAGAATCTGAATCGAAAGTTCAAGTATATTAACATTTTCGTCTAATATCGTGGTGAGCTAACTATCTTGCGTAAGTATGGTGGAAAGATACTCTTGGCGTGCAGTAGCCATTGCAATGCTGTAGAATCTGAATCGAAAGTTCAAGTATATTAACATTTTCGTCTAATATCGTGGTGAGCTAACTATCTTGCGTAAGTATGGTGGAAAGATACTCTTGGCGTGCAGTAGCCATTGCAATGCTGTAGAATCTGAATCGAAAGTTCAAGTATATTAACATTTTCGTCTAATATCGTGGTGAGCTAACTATCTTGCGTAAGTATGGTGGAAAGATACTCTTGGCGTGCAGTAGCCATTGCAATGCTGTAGAATCTGGCTGGAAAATTCAACTTTATTGACACTCCACTAATATCGCGGTGAGTTAACTTTTTTGCATAAATAAGGAGCAATGGTTCAATTGGTGTCCTATAGGCATTAAGAAGCCATAGAATCCTCCTGGAAAATTCAATTTTATTGACATTTTCGACTAATATCTAGGTAAGCCAGCTTTATTGCATAAATAAGGAGGAAAGATTCAATTGGCGTGCTATAGGCATTGCATGCTGTAGAATCCTCCATGAAAATAAAATTTTATTGACATTTTCGCCTAATATCCTTGTGAGCT
>NW_016966096.1:0-901 GCF_001483705.2 Eufriesea mexicana
TATGTATTGATGTATGTACGGATGTATAAATGGATGGATGGATTGTTCTATGGATGTATGGAGAGATGGATGTATGGATCGGTCGATGTATGGATGGGATGATGTATGGATGGATGGATGTATGGAACGATAGATGTATGTCTGTATGGATGTGCGGGTGGATGAATGGATGGATGGATGAACGGATGGATGAATATACAGATGGATGGATTTATGGATGTATGGATGTATGAACGTATGGATGTACGGATGTATGGATGTATGGATGAATGGATGTATGTATGTATGGATGTATGGATGTATGTATATGGATGTATGGATGTATCGGTGTATGTTTGAACGGATGGATGGAAGAATGAATGGATGGATGCATGGATGGGTGGATGCATGGATGGAAGTATGGACGTATGTATGGATATATGTATGTTTGGATGGATGTATGGATGGACGGATTTATTGATGTGCGGATGTATGGATGCATGGATCGATGTATGTATGGATGTGTGCTTGTGTTGACGGATGGATGTAAGTTTCGGTGGATGTATGGATAGGTGGATATATGGATGGATGGATGTATGGCAAGGTGGATGTATGGATGCATGTATGTATGCATGCATGGTTGTATGGATGGATGGATGTATGGATGGATAGGATGTATGGATGTATTGATGTACGAATGTATGGATGTACGGATGTGTGGATGTATGGATGTATGTACGTGTGGATTTATGGATGAATGGATGTACGTATTGATGTATGTATGGATGTATGGGTGGATGGATGTATAGATGGATGGAAGTAAGCATCGATGGATTAATGGACATATGGATGTGTGGACGTATGGATGTATGTATGGATGATTGTATGTATGGTTGAACGTATGGATGCATGTATAGCTATA
>NW_016966097.1:0-703 GCF_001483705.2 Eufriesea mexicana
GCACGATAGGTTTTGGTAGTATATGCTTGGTAGTGTTTCGGTTTGCTAGGATAGGATTTGATGTCCGTGACTTTTTGTCCTACATCTCTATTCGGGGGATTCCTTCACTCTACATTGCTCTGCTATACTCGGTTCGGATCTCGGGAGAAACTTCACTCTACATTGCTCTGCTATACTCGGTTCGGATCTCGGGAGGCCAGTAATCGTGGTCACGGCACGTTAGTTTGTGTTAGGCCGCGTTTGCATATGTTATATTATTTTCGATTGTTTACGGATTGCTTTGACTTTCGTGGGATGAACAGTTTTGCGGTGGGCTTCTGCGCTCTACTGTGCTCTAGTATGCCCTGCTTGACTCTGGGGAGGGCAACAATGGCGGTTTCGGCACGTTAGGTTGTGTCAGGCTTTGTTTGGTTATGTTCTGTTTGTCTGGGTTAGGCCTTGGTAGCTATGACTTTTCCATATACACTGCGATTATATGGTTTGCCGTGTTCTACTCTACACTAGCGTGTCCCGCTTGACTCCGGGGGTGCCAGAAAATGTGGTCACGGCACGTTATGTTGAGTTAGGTTACCTTTGGTTATGTTACGTTTGGTTATGTTAGGAGAGGTATGTTTTGACTTTAGTGCCACGGTCTGCTATTGGGCAGATTTCTGCTCCCTACAGTGCTTTAGTATTTGCAGCTTTGCTCTGGGAATGCTACCGA
>NW_016966098.1:0-1076 GCF_001483705.2 Eufriesea mexicana
TCTGTCCTATACGCTTCAATGCGGTGGACTCCTGCGCTCTGCTCTGCTCTGGCCTGTTCTGCTAGGCTACGAGGAGGCAAGCAGTTATGTTCGCGGCACGTTACCTTGTTTCTGGTTACGTTTTGTTATGTTACGATTTGTTATGCTAGGACAGGATAGCCTCGACTTTTGTGCTGCACGCTGCTATTCGGTAGATTTCTGCCCTCTACTGTGCTCTAACATGCTCCGCTTCGCTCTGCAGACGCCAGCAACAACGGTATCGGCACGTTATCTTGAGACATGTTTCGTTTGGATAGGTTAAGTTAGATCGGGTCTCGCTAGAATGGCTTAGATATTTCTTCGATTCACAGCAATCGTATGGACCTCGGCGCTCCACTCTCCTGTAATAATTTTTTCTCGACAATGGTGTGGTCAGCAATACTGGCCTAGGCACGTTACGTTTTGTTAGGCTACGTTTTGTTATGTCACGATTGGTTAGGTTAAGAGTGGAGAGCTTCGAATTAGAATTTTATGCTATAAACTGCCATTCGGTGATTTCTGCCATGTACTGTGCTCTAGCATGTTCGGCTTAGATCTGCGGAGGCCAGTAATAGTGGTTTCGGTACGATAGGTTTAGTTCGGTTACGTTTGGTTAGGTTAGGTCATGTGAAGGTCGGTTGGGGTATATTCGACTTTCCAGCCGTACTCTGTTTTTCGGTGGATATCTGCGCTCTACTCAGCTCTACTATGTCCTGCTTCGCCCTGGTGACGCCAGCAATAGTGGCTGCGGCACGTCCTGTTAAGCTCGGTAACGTTTGGTAATGTTACGTTTGCTTACGTTGGGAAAGGGCAGCTTCCACTTTTGCGCAGCACCCTGTTTTTCGGTGAATTTCTCCGTTCTACTGCGCTCTAATATGCACTGATTTGGTCTGGGGAGACAAGACATAGTGGCGGCGGCACGCAAGGTTCTGTTATGTAGCGATTGTTTAATTTAGGTTACCATGGGCTATCACCGTATTGCTTGGACTATTCTACTGTACACTGCGATTCTATGGATTTCTGCGCCATACTCTACCCTGATATGTTCTGCATGGCTC
>NW_016966099.1:0-925 GCF_001483705.2 Eufriesea mexicana
TAACCTAACCAAACGTAACCTAGCCCTATCTTACGTGCCCCAAACGCTATAGCAGGCATCGTGGGAGTCGAGCAGAGTATACAGGAGGAATGTAGAGCGCAGCAATCCACCGAATGCCAGTGTACAGCACAAAAGTCAAAGCTACCCTGTGCCAACAATATCAAACGTAACATAACCAAACGCAACATAACTCTGCCTAACGTGTCGAGACCGCTACTGCTGGGCTCTCCATAGCAAAGCAGAAAATACCGTAGCACACCGGAGCGCAGAAATCCAACGAATGGGAGTGTAAACGACAAAAGTCAATGCCGTCAGTAACAAACAAAACCTAGCCTAACGAATCCAAATGTAACCTAACTAAACCAAACGCGACACGACCACAATCGCTGACCCTCCCAGGGAGAAGCAGTGGAGGGCAGTGCAATACAGACCGCAGATATCTACCGAATGGCGGAGCGTAGCACAAAAGTGAAAGCTATCATCATAACCAATTATAACATAACGCATCCTAACGCGACGCTGTTACCTTTGCCTGCCTCCTCAGATCCAGGCAGAATATTCTGGGGCATATTAGGGCGCAGAAATCCGCGGAATGGCGGTGTATGGCGCAAAACTCAAAGCCATCCTAGCCAAACGTAGCCTAACCTAACCCAGCCAAACGAAACCCAACTCGAACAAACGTGCCACGACCGCTATTGCTGGCCTTCCCAGAGACAAGGAGCTGCAAGTAGAGCAATGCAGAGCGCAGGTATATACCGAATAGCTGTGCACAGCACATTTGTCAAAGCTACCCTAACCAAACCCAGTCTGACATAGCCAAGCCACGCGTAACCTAGCTCAACCTAACGTGCAGCGGCCACTGTTGCTGGCCTCCACAGTGCCGAGCAGAGTATAGTAGAGCAGAGTAGAGCGCAGGAATCCACCT
>NW_016966100.1:0-257 GCF_001483705.2 Eufriesea mexicana
GGATATGGTCAAGCACAGTAGAGCGTGGAAACCGAAGGAATTGCAGTGAAGAGCACGAAAGTCGAAGATGTCCTGACCAAACCACTCCTGACCTAACCTAAATAAACGTAACATAGCACATTCTAGCGTGCAGAGACCGCAATTGCTAGCCCCACCACAGACAAACAGGGCATACTAGAGGAAAGCATAGCGCAGAAGTCCACCGAATAGCAGAATGTAGCACAAGAGTAAAAGCTATCCTCTCCTTCCCAAACCAA
>NW_016966101.1:0-547 GCF_001483705.2 Eufriesea mexicana
GCGGGGTGGTGGTGAGGTGGAGGTTGATGGTCATTGTCCACTCCACCTATACATCACCACCCAACCTTGTTTCCTTTCATAATATTCTTCCTTTTATTTCCGGATTCTTTCATCGTTGGTTTGTCATCTATATTTCGGTTTCATTTCATCGATGGATTGTTTTTGTCTCATCGATGGATTGATCCTTCCATTTGGTTAACCTTTACTATTCTATTCGTCTCGCTTCTATTTTCTTTCCTCCTTCCTATTCTCTTTTCTGGTTTATATTTATACTAATATATTTTGTCTTCAGGTTTTCAGCTTTTCAGGTTTTCAGGTTTCTTCTCCAGATTTAATCTGGAGGACATCGTGGGATGCGAGCGCTTAGATTTAAGTATTTATAAATAGTTAAGATAGATTACTAGGTTAAGTTAGATTACTAGGTTAAGATAGATTACTAGGTTAAGTTAACTAAGACTCATGTGAGCGTTATCTGGACAAAGGTAGCTACCTAACTTGGAGCAAAGATATCTATTCTGTATTCCTTCTCGTTTACCAAATAGAATAG
>NW_016966102.1:0-250 GCF_001483705.2 Eufriesea mexicana
CAGATTATAAATTTTGGATAGACTTATTCCCTGGCAAGAACATGACTGTACTTGCCATTGGATTGCAGGCGATAGGCGATCGAGTCACCAAGCTATGGCAGCTTATAGGTTTTGAATATACTATTTCTCTGGCGAGTAGATTGCTGTACTTGCCATTGGATTGAACGCGTTAGGCGATTTAATCACGTAGCTATAACAGGTTATAGATTTTGAATAGACCTATTCTCTGTCAAGTAGGTGGCTGTACTTG
>NW_016966103.1:0-1441 GCF_001483705.2 Eufriesea mexicana
CTCTTGCGATAACAACCGGAGCACCGCCGCGGCGTGCCAGTTGTTCGGGTTCATCCAAATGTTTTTAATACCTCGTTTTGCGGTGCCGCGCGGCCACAGCGGCCACAGACATCCGGGCCCGCCACCGGGGGATGTCCATGGTCCGCTCGGGCTGTGGTGGTGAGCGGGAGAGCTAACCCACCGTTACCACAGCCAGGGCAAAGCGCGGTTGGGTTTAAAACCCATTCGGTACGACCGGCAGAGCGGCGAGCCTGCGACGTGCTCGCCACCAGTGCCTCAGCGCATGCGGATTGCGTCCGCTGACTCGCGGGCACGCTCCGCGAGCAGGTCACGCTGCAGAAGGAGGCCATGTCTCCCTCCAAGACCCCTCGCACCGTGCCATTTGTGGCGTGACCACAAAGAGCGAGAGGTCGCACCCGAAGTGCTGGAAGAGGACACGGCGTTCTCTTGCCCAAGCCGGGTACTGCTCCAGTGTGTGTTGCGCCGTGTCGTGCTCGGCCTCGCAATGAATGGCACTGTGCCGTCGCCTCCCGGCCACCTAACCTAATCCACAGTTACTGTGCGTAATGACCGTAATTTTATTTAATTCTTGGTAGTCCACGTATAACCGTTATCGCCCGTTTTCGTGCACACGAGTACAGTATGATTACCAAAAGGGGGAAGTTACTCGAGCGTATCTTTTTTCTTCTTTTTCCGCATATCTGCTAATATTTCTCGTAATTTCTTTTTTTGTATTTTCTTTGTCTTTTTTTTTTTGCTAATTTCTCTTTTTCCAGATGAAATAATGTATGAATACACGCGCCGCCTCATAGCGATGAACACACACACAACACACCAGCTCCGGCGTGATCGCGTTTACGATTTTTCGCAGTGATAGTTTATGTAATCCTGTTCGTTAGGATCCTTAAGTATCAAGGCGCAAACGTTGCGAGATTTGGCACACGTTGTGTATAACATTTGTCGTGCTTGTCCGATATGAGTTAAATTTATGTGAATTAATTGTGTTAATTTTTCCCACTTTTTTTTTATTATGACTTGAAATATGCAATTTCCCATACTCTGAATAAGTAGAAGTGTAAAGAGTTTTGAAAAGTTTCCTCGTGGATTTAGCGAATTTTTTCCTTTTTTTGTTGGTTTTGATTTATAAATTGTCAGCCTATAGTTATTTGATTTATGCACTATTGTCAAGAAAAGTTTCAATTTATCTTTTGTCGATTTTCCAACTGTGGGTAATTCCCTTCTGTTCGTACGTATCCTTCCAACGAGTGTCGTCCGTTTTGCCAATAATTTTCTAGCCAGGAATGCAGTGGCGAGAAAAATTGTACGTTGTAATATTCCTGCAGAAGTAAGAGAAAGGTCTGGCCAGTTTCGGACCAATAAATTCACTCAGTGGTATTGACGCCAGTTTTGTTTCATCCCGTCCTAATTATGGCAACCCATT
>NW_016966104.1:0-308 GCF_001483705.2 Eufriesea mexicana
ATCCCGTCATGCATCGGGTTCCAGAGTGACTCTCTGATCACTGTTTCTTCTGGAGACAATGCGTGGTTCCAGCAGCCCTGGTCTGACGAGACTAGGGTATAGGCCTGCAGTTGGTCCGGCATGTGTCTACGGTTAGACCACAGGGATGATTAAGTTCTACCCCGTGTGGCAGGGGCACGTGGTGTCTGTCTGGCTGCAAGGCCTCGCTGGGCCCTCGTTGCGACTCTGGGAGTTTCACTGGTTCTGGAATTACCTTGGTTCACGTCTAAGTCATGACAAGATCGGCAATGACTGAGGTGAGCTAGGTT
>NW_016966105.1:0-496 GCF_001483705.2 Eufriesea mexicana
TTCACAACCCAACGTGCCTAGACCGATAATGTTGCCTTCCGCAGAGGCAAACAGGACATACTATAGCACCGCAGAGCGCAAAAACCCGCCGAATGGCAGTGCTCAGCACAGAAGTTAAAGCAATCCTAACCAAACTTAGCATAACCCGACATAGCCGAATGTAACCTGAGACAACATAACGTGCCGAGACCACCATTGCTGGCCTTCCTATGGCCGAACTGAAAATAGTAGCGCACTGAAGGGCGTAGAGGTCCTCCTACTAGCGGACTATAGCGCCAAATTCAAAGATATCCTCTCCTAGCATAACCAATCGCAACATAACCAAACGAAACATAACTCAACCAAACTTGCCGCGACCACTACTGCTGGTCTCCACAGTGCCAATCAGAAAAAGCATTAGCGGACAGTAGAACGCAGAATTCCATACGGTCGCACTGTATATCAGAAAAGTCAAAGCTGACCAAACCTAGCCGAAACCACCAGAACATAGCCAAAC
>NW_016966106.1:0-1224 GCF_001483705.2 Eufriesea mexicana
ATTTTCGACTAAAATCGTGGTGAGCTAGCTTTCTTGCATAAACAAGGAGGAAGGATTATACTGCCAAGCTATAACCATTGTAATGCTATAGAATCTGGACGAAAAATTCAATTTTATTGGCTTTTTCGATTAATAGTGTGGTGCGCTACCTTTCTTGCATAAATAAGGAGGAAATATTCTGTTGGCGTGCTATAGCCGCTGAAATGCTTCAGAATCTGGCTGGAGAATTCACTTTTATTGGCATCTTCGTCTAATATTGTAGGGAGCTGCCTTTCTTGCATGAATAAGGAGGAAAGATTCGACTGGCCTCCTATAGCCATTGCATTCCATTAGAATCTGGCTGGAAAATTCAATTTTACTGACATTTATTACTAATATCGTGGAGATCTGTCTTTCTTGCATAAATAAGGAGGAAAGATACCATTGGCGTGCTATAGCCTTCGCAATGCATTAGAATCTGGCTGGAAAATTCAATTTTACTGACATTTATTACTAATATCGTGGAGAGCTGTCTTTCCTGCATAAATAAGGAGGAAAGTTTCTGTTGGCGTGTCGTAGCCATTTCAATGCCCTGGAATCTGGCTGGAAAGTTCAATTTTTTTGACAGCTACGACTAATACCGTGGTGAGCTATCTTTATTGCATAAATAAGGAGTTTAGATCATATTGGCGTGCTATAGGCATTGCAATGCTATAGATTCTTCATGGAGAGTTCAATTTTATTTACATTGTCGGCTAATATCGTGGTGAGTTAACTTTCTCGCATAAATAAGGAGGAAAGATTCAATTGGCGTTCTATAGGCTTTGCAATTCTCTAGAATCTGGCTGGAAAGTTCAATATTATTGACAGTTTCCACTATTATCGTGGTGAGCTACCTTTCTTGCCTAAATAAGCAGGGTAGATTCTCTTGGCGTGCTATAGACATAGCAATGATATAGAATGTGATTTGAAAATTCAATTTTATCTACATTTTCTGCTAATACCGTTGTGAGTTAGCTTTCTCGTATAAATAAGGCGGAGAGATTCAATTGTCTTGCTATAGGCATTGCAGTGCAATAGTATCGGGCTGGAAGGTCCAATATTATTGATAGTTTCGACTAATATCGTGGTGAGGTACCTTTCTTGCATAAGGAAGGAGGAAATGTTCTATTGGCGAGATATAGCCTTTGCAATGCTATAGAATCTGGCTGGAAAATTCAATTTTATTGACATTTTTGACTAATA
>NW_016966106.1:1415-1772 GCF_001483705.2 Eufriesea mexicana
CGTGGTGAGCTACCTTTCTTGCCTAAATAAGCAGGGTAGATTCTCTTGGCGTGCTATAGACATAGCAATGATATAGAATGTGATTTGAAAATTCAATTTTATCTACATTTTCGGCTAATACCGTTGTGAGTTAGCTTTCTCGTATAAATAAGGCGGAGAGATTCAATTGTCTTGCTATAGGCATTGCAGTGCAATAGTATCGGGCTGGAAGGTCCAATATTATTGATAGTTTCGACTAATATCGTGGTGAGGTACCTTTCTTGCATAAGGAAGGAGGAAATGTTCTATTGGCGAGATATAGCCTTTGCAATGCTATAGAATCTGGCTGGAAAATTCAATTTTATTGACATTTTTGAC
>NW_016966107.1:0-906 GCF_001483705.2 Eufriesea mexicana
CCAAGGGTAACATGAACAATCGTAGCATAACTCAAACTAACGTGCCGAGAAAACTATTGCTTGACCCCAGATCCAAGCAGAACTACTAGAGCACAGACGAGGTCCAAACTCCACCACATTTCGGTGTGTAGCAAAAGTGTCGCAAATACAAGAACCACACCTGACCAAATCTAACATTACCAATCTCAGCACAACTCAATGTGACGTTCCACGACCACTATTACTGCGCTCCACAGAGCCAAGCAGAACATACTAGAGCGCACTACAGGGCAGAAGCCCTCCTAATAGCTGTGCTTAGCACAAAAGTCAAAGCTATCCTAACCCAATACATCCAACCATAACGTAACCAAACGTAGTATGACTGAGCCTAACGTACCGCAACCACTATCGCTGGACTCCCCAGGGTCGAGCAAAGCTTACTATAGGATACTAGAGCGCAGAAATCCAATGAAACGCAGTGTGCAGCACAAAAGTCATATCAATCCAGACCGAACTCAGACTAACCTAATGTAACAAAGCGTATCTTACCTCAACGTAACGTGCCGCGGCCATTATTGGTGGCCTCCACAGGGGCAAGAAGAATATATTGGAGCACTGTCCAGCGCTGAGGTGCCCCCGAAAACAGTGTATAGCGCGAAAGACGAAGCTAAACTTGCCGAACATGGCCTAACCTAAACTAACCATACGAAACTAACCATACTTAACCTGAAACAACCTAACGTGCCGATACCCATACTGCTGGCATCCCCAGGGCTTGGCAGTGTAATAGAGCGCGCAGTGCAGCGAAGAAATCGTCCAGATTGCAGTGTATAGCACGAAAGTCGAAGTAAACCTGCCAGAGCATACCCTAACCTAACCAAACCGAAAGTAAACTCTTCCATCCTAGCGTGCCCTGGCTCCTATTGA
>NW_016966108.1:0-1322 GCF_001483705.2 Eufriesea mexicana
TAACCGATCCAAACGTACTGTAACCAAGCACGACGTGACGAGTCCAATATTTCTGGCATCCGCCGAGGCAACCAGGGCATATTAGAGCACAATAGATCGCAAGAGTCCACCGAGTAGCACCGAATGGCGCAGAAGTCAGTGTAGCGTATCCTAACATAGCCAACCGTGACATGTATTCAAACGTAATATAGCTCCACCGAACTTGACTGGGCCACCATTGCTCGCCGCCACAGATAGAAGAAGAATATATCAGAGCACAGTGTAGCGCAGATTTCCACCGCATTGCAGTGAATAGCACAAAAGCCGTAGATATCCCATCGTAACCTGGTCAAACCTAACCAACCGTAACATTACCAAACGTTGCCTAACAGAACCTATCGCGACACGACCACTATTGCTGGCCCCCCGCACTGCCGAACACAGCAGAGCAGGGCACAGTAGAGCACAGAACGCCACCAAACAGCAATGTACAGCACAAAAGTCAATGATATCCTAACCTAACCAGACCCAACCTAACCTATCCAAACTTAGAATAACTAAACCTAACGTGCCGCGGCCACTATTGCTGGCTTCCCCAAAGATGTGCGGCATACAATAGAGCACAGTAGAGCACCAAGGAGCATAAAATATCAATTTAGAGCACATAAGTCAGAGCTGCCATGACCAAACCCAAACTAAACTAACCTAAGCAAACGTTATCTAATCAAAACTAACGCGCCGCGACCGGCTTTGCTGGCCTCCACGGAGCCAAGCAGGACATAATAAAGGAGGGTAGAGCGCAGAAATCCATACAATCGCAGTGTATAGCAGAAAACTCGGTGCTGTCCTAATCTAGCTGATGCTAACGTAATCCAGCCAAACGTACTGGATCTCAACCTTAAGTGCCGGGACCATCATTACTGGCCTCCCCAGAGACAAGCAGAACATACTAGAGCACAATGGAGCTTAGCGACCCACAGAATTCCAGTGCATACCAGGAAAGTCAAATCTATCCATACCTAACCCAAACTAACGTAACGTAACCGAACTTACCCTAACTCGAACCAACGGGCCCAAACAACAATTGCTGGCATCCCCATAGTCGAGCAGATTATTGTGCAGCAACGTAGAGCGTAGCAACGACCGAATAGCAGTGTATAGCCCAAAAGACAAAGCTACCCTCCCCTAGCCTATCGAAACGAGATACAATCAAACGACACCTATCTTAACCTAACGTACCACGACCGCTACTGCAACTGCTGGCCTCCCCAGGGCCAGGTAGAATATACTAGAGCACAGCAGAGCGCAAGGCGCCACCAAATAGGAGTGTATAGCACAAAGAT
>NW_016966109.1:0-469 GCF_001483705.2 Eufriesea mexicana
ATTTTATTGACATTTTCAAATAATATCGTGGTGAGCTAACTTTCCTGCATAAATAAGGAGGAATGATTCTATTGACGTGCTATAGCTATTGTAATGCTATAGAACCTGTCTAGAACAATCATTTTTATTGACTTTATCGGATAATGTTGTGATGAGCTATGCTCCTTGCATAAATAAGTAGGAAATATTGTATTAGCGGGCTAAGGCCATTGCAGTGCAATAGAATCTGGCTGGAACAAAGAATTATATTGACATTTCCGAATGATATCGTGTTGAGCTAACTTTCTTGCCTAAATATGGAAGAAAGAAGCTGTTGGCGTCCTATAGCCATTGCAATGCTATAGAGTATGTCTGGAAATTTCAATTTTATTCATATATACGACTATTGTCGCAATGAACTAACTTTCTTGCGTAAATAACGAGGGAAAATTCCATTGACGTGCTATAGCCGCAGCAGTGCAACAGAATC
>NW_016966110.1:0-1107 GCF_001483705.2 Eufriesea mexicana
ACCTGACCTGACCCGACATGACTTGACCTGACCTGGCCTGACATTGCCAGGCCTGGACTGGCCAGACCTACACTGACCTGACATGAACTGACCTGACCTGATCGGACCTGACCTGACATGACCTAACATAACCTTACCTAACTAAACCTGACCTATCCTAACATAACCCAACCAATCCTAACCTAACATAACCTAACCTAACCCAATCCAACCAATCCTAACCTATCGTAATCAAACCTAACAACCTAACCTAACCTAACCTATTTTAATCTAACCTAACCTAACCTAACATAACATATCCTAACCTGACTTGACCTGACCGGACCTGGCATTAGCTGAACAAACCTGACCTGACCTGACATGCCCCGACCTGATCTGACATCACCTGACACGACCTGGACTGTCCTGACCTGACATGACGTGACCGGAACTGACCCGTCATGACCAAACCTGACACGTCCTGACCTGGCCTGAGAAGGCCAGACCTGACCAGACCTGCCCTGACCTGACATGAACCAGCTGACCTGACCTGACCTGACATGACCTGGCATGCCCCGACCTGACCTGACATCACCTGACCCGACCTCGAATGGCCTGACCGGACATGACGTGGCCGGAACTGACCTGTCATGACCTGACCTCGCCTCACCTGACCCTACCTGACATCACCTGACACCACATGGAATGTCCTAACCTTCCCTGACTTGAACTGACCTTACCTGTCGTGACCTTACCTGTCCTGTCCTGGCTTGACCTGACTTGACCTGATCTGACCAAACCCAACCTAACCCGACCTGACCTGGCCTGGCCTGGCCTGGCCTGGTCGGGCCTGACCTGACCTGACTTGACTTGACGTGACACGTTATTCCCTGGCATGTCCTGGGCTGGCCAGACCAGATATAGCCTGTCCTGAACTGACCTGTCCTGAACTGAACTGACCTGACCTGAACTGACATGACGTGACCTGTCCTGTCCTGACCTGACCTAACCTGCCCCGAGACGACCTGACTTCACCAGACCTGAATTCACAAGAGCCGACCTGGTATAGCCTAACCTGATCTGATCTGAACGGAACTGACCCGTCATGACCTGTCCCGACCTGACCTG
>NW_016966111.1:0-2103 GCF_001483705.2 Eufriesea mexicana
ATTGACTCTAATTTAAAAATGAATAAAAATAATCTCAGATGATTTCTTCATCAAAGCAAATTTCCGAAAACACAAAAATAAGACTTCAAATTTATTGCTTTGATTCCAAAATCGACCTGTCGCGAAGTGTTTTCTTGCACATAATATTCAATACATTTTCCAACGAAAGAAAATGAATATATTTCAAATATTTAAATTATTCGACCAAAAAACAAAATATGGAATTCGCGTTTATTTATTAAAGCAACAATGATAAGATACATAATCATTGTTGCTGTGTCATAATTATAATTTTCGTAATAACGAAGTCGAAGGGCATTCGACTTCTGCATTACAAAATATTCATATATTTATTTCAATGATTACACTATAATGAACTAATTAACATTATTATAATTAACTATCCATATTTTTATTATTATTATTCAGAAACGCGATGTGCAAGAAAACCTATCCTGAACTAATAAATAAAATACACAAGACATTTTGTTGATACTCACGGGTATAATGAATACCCGCGGTCACTATGCTCTTTTCAAAAATTCTACGTAATACAACCAATCACTCGTGCCGATTTGGACCTTTCATCCTACGACATGATTGAGTGACCAGAGGAACCAAAATGCATGCGACTCACCAGTGATGCGGAGAACACTGCTGCAAGTGCTGATAACAAGCCATGAAGAAATCCGACATTGCGAAGACCGTCATCGTGATGGGTGTGATGAAGGTACACTCACTGGATGCATGGATAAATGGCAGCTGCAAAAATCTGTAACAAAATATTGAATATTATTGTCTGTCCTTAAAGACATAATAACATTTGAAGAATTTTAAATAGTAAAAAATTGAAACTTTAATATAATAGTTTGAAATGTAGAGAGCTCTACATTTTTATTCTTTTTGCCTCATAATAAATAATTATAAAAACAAACAAAAAGGACTAAAATGAATTAATTTACAATGTACAAATATACTTACATTTATGGCTACCCGAGCATCGTTGAATCCTTTCCAGGCAAGCACTGATTTTAATACCGGTAACGAATATTTAGGAAAGAAGCATGGATAAAAAAAAAAAAAGAAAAATAAAAGATTATTAACGCGACCACTTAAATTTTGAACGACCAACAAACACTGACTCTATCTTCCCGTATGGCAATTATTATATTTTGCAAGAGCTACTGGGCTCTGAGAAGGAAACCTTATACTCGAAACGTAAACAAACACTGACTCTACCAACCGCCTTGCGCGCGGCCACAATGATTCCTGAAAGAAAAAAAAGTTAGTGGGGAGAGGGGAATGTGGGTGGAGAGTTCGACTCCCTGTCGAACGTTTGTTAGAAAAAACCACAGCTGTGTTTATAAAAACCTGACCGACCGTCGCCCGTTTCGTCGATGATAGATGTATTAGGCAGAACACGTATTTGAAATACCCACGAATAAATGGAAAATATCAAAAGCATCGTAATGTAATAAAACCGAAAGCAAGAAATTATACGAAATTGTTCATTAGTAGCCATTAAAATATGCCTGCGCAATCGCACTGCGCAAGTAACCGTTTCTCGGTTCGCGTCGAAAATATTTCGTATCTGTAATTGCGACTCTTTCGTGAAAAAAATTAAAATTATTGTTCACGAGCAAATTATAACGACGTTACAAAATATTCACGACCGAAATGCAGTAAAATGTGTTATTTCAATTTCTTATTGATATATAACACATCTAAAGAATTTATTTCCGAACAAATTACCGATGATTCAATAAATGGAAGTACTCACAAACCTCTGGCTTCGTAATAAGTTCAATATTACCAAATTTTCACGACAGATGGCAGTTTCGAAGAGGAACCTTCATGGCGTACATGCTTCGTTCTCCAAAACGTTCATTGGTGGCCATATTTGATTCCCAATTACCTTCGTTGGCGGCCATCTTTGGTTTTAAAATTTGTCCGTTGGCGGCCATGTTTGCTTCTCAAATTCCTTCGTTGGCGTCTATTGCGTCATACTTGATTCTCGCAATAAATTAATGATCTGCACAAAGAAAAATACAAAAATTAAAACAAATATATAAAACAGTAACTAATTATGATAAAATTAAGCAA
>NW_016966112.1:0-596 GCF_001483705.2 Eufriesea mexicana
TCTGCGCTCTGCTGTGCTGTAGTATATTCTGATCGGCGCTGGTGATGCCAGCGCTATTGTTCCAGGCACGTTACGTTGAGTTACGCTAGGTTTGGTGTTGTTAGGATGTGATAGTTTAGACTTATGTGCTATACACTGCTTTCCGCGGATAAGTGCGATCTACGGATTTCCAATATTTTCTGCTTGGCTCTGTCTCGGCCAGCAATAGTGGTCTCGGCACGTTAGGTTGATTTGTGTTACGTTTGGTATGGTTAGGCTACGTCAAGCTCGGTCCGGTTATCTAACTTTCGTTCTATACACTGCTATTCGGAGGACTTTTGCGCTCGATTGTGCTCTACTATATTCTGCTTGGATCAGGGCGGGCCAGCCATAGCGGTCGCTGCACGTAATTTTGAGTTGGGCTACGTTTGATTAGGCTACGACATGTCATGCTTGGTTGTACGGTGGATTCCTCTGATTTACTGCACCCTACTACATTCTGCTCGGCTGGGGCAGGTCAGGAGCTGTGTTCGCGGCGCGTCATTTTTGGCTATGCTACGTTCCGCTAGGTTAGGTTAGGTCAAGTTTTGTCATGATATCTTCGACTCCTGTGGTAT
>NW_016966113.1:0-235 GCF_001483705.2 Eufriesea mexicana
CATGGATAGAGGTATTTACAATTCCCAGTACCGTGGTTAGTGCATTCGCCAGAAGAAAACTGCCGGCGGTAGATTAAACTGCTAAGTAATGATTTTAGTTCCACACAATCTCTAGAGTAATCAACGTATACGTCACATATGACTAAAGATATTTACTATTCCAAGTGCCATAGCTGGTGCAGCCACAAATTGAGCACCGTAACCGTTGTATTAAGCAGTTCAGTGATGATTTAAG
>NW_016966113.1:9627-10858 GCF_001483705.2 Eufriesea mexicana
CAACACGATAGTTGATATATCCACCAATAGAGCACTGTAGGCGTTGGATTAGGCTGTTCAGTGTTGATTTAAATCCTTTTGCATCTCTAGAATGGCAAATGGCTGACCCATAATCGCTAGAGGCATTAGCAATTGACCAAGCAGTACTGAGAACAACCATAATCGCTGTATTTTAGCCGTTGCACTAATTTGTTCACTGGTAGCTTAAATTTAACTGCAATTCTAGAATTATCAGTCCATAGTTCGGTTATGGCTAGAGACATTTACAATTGACAGTACATTACCTATTACTTCCATCAACAGAACACTGTTGCAGTTGAATCAACCTCCTCCATGATGGTGCAGGTTGTACAGCAGCTCTGGAATGACAAAAGAGAGATCCGTGATCGCTCCGGACAATAACAATTGACGAAAAGTTACTGAGTACAACCTTCACCAATTTAGTTTTACCGTTGGACTAATTTCTTCACGGGTAGTTTAAGTTTAGGAGCAATCCTGGATTAACAAATACATAGCACGGTTGTGGCTTGGGATATTGATAGATGATAGTACGGTACTTAGTACACCCACCAGCAGAGCACTGTAGCCTTAGGATTAATCAGTTCAATGACTATTTGGGTTTTACTGTGATTATAGGATGACAAATTACGGATCCGTTCTCCCTCGAGGTATTGATAGCAGACAACACAGTACTGAGTGCAGCCAGCATCACAGCACTCTAGCTGATGTGCTAATTTGTCCAACGGTGTGATATATTTCACAATAGACCTAGACTAACCAATGCATACATCAGTTATAGATAAAGATATTTGAAGATCCCAGTACGGTAGTTGGTGCAACCACCAATATAGCACCGTAGCCGTTGAAATAATTCCTTTCAGTCATGGTTTATATTTCACAGTACTTCTAGTATAATCAAAGTATACATCAGATACGGCCAGAGATATTAACATTTCACAGTACGGTAGCTGGTACATCCACCAACAGAGTAGAGCAGACAGACTGTAGCCGTTGTATAAATCAGTTCAGTGATGATGTAGATTACAAACCATGTCTAGTGTAATTATTGTATTGTACGGTTATGGTCAGAGATATTTAAAATTGGGAGTGCTGTTCTTAGTACATACATTAGCGTGGAACTGTAGCCGTTTGATTCACATGTCCAGTAATGGCCCGGATTTAATAGCAATTATAGAATGACAAAAGACATATCAACATACCATCGAGCTAT
>NW_016966114.1:0-256 GCF_001483705.2 Eufriesea mexicana
AGTGGTCGCGGCTAGATAGCTTGGGTTAGGTTACGTTTGGTTATGTTACGTGTGTTTATTTTAAGGGAGGATAGGTTCGACCTAAGCGCTATAGTCTGCTGTCAGATGGATTTCTGCGCCCTACAGTGCTATTACATGTACAGCTAGGTTCTTGGAAGGCCAGTAATAGTGCTTGCGGCACGTTAGGTTGTGTCAGGTTACGTTCCGTTGTGTTGGATTAGCCTATGTTTTGTTAGGGTAGCTTTAACCATTTTGC
>NW_016966115.1:0-1047 GCF_001483705.2 Eufriesea mexicana
TTTGCATTGACTTTCCTGCTATACACTGCTATTCGGTCAATATCTGCGCTATGCGATGCTCTAGAAGCATCCGCTTGTCTCCGTGGGGTCAGCAATTGTAGTCTCGGTACGTTTTGTTGGGTTAGATTACGTTTGGTTAGGTTAGGGTATGCATGCCTGTGCTAGAATATCTTTGACTTTTCTGCTGCTCATTGTCATTCTATGGACTTCTGCTCTCTACAGTCCTCTAATATGTTCTGCCTGGAAATGGGGAGACCAGCAATAATAGGCTCGACTCGTTAGGTTTAGTTAGTTCACGTTTGGTTTGTTTAGGGTAAGTCCGGTTAGGTACTGCTTTCTTTGTCTTTTGTGCTACACACTGCTATTCTCTGAACTTCTGCGCTCCCCTGCGCGCTATCACACTCTGGTTGTCTCCGGGGATGCCAGGAATGTTGCACTAAGCACGTTAGGCTGAGTTATCATGCGTCTGGCTATGTGACATTTGGTTAGGTTACGATTGGGAAGTTTCGACTTTAGTGTTTTACACCGCTATTCGGTGGATTCCTGCGCTCTATTGTGCTCTAACATGTCCTGCTTGTCTCTGGGGTGATCAGCAGTATTGGTCGCGGCACGTTTGTTTCAGCTGTGCTACGCCTGGTTTGGTTGGGCTGCGAAAAGTTAGGTTAGGATGAATTCGACATTGGTGCTATAAACTGCTGTGCGGTGGATTTCTACGCTCTACTGTGCTCTAGTATGCTCTGCTTTGCTTTGCCAATTCGAGATAGCGTGCCCGCGAGATGTTAGGATTTGCTAGATAACAATTGGTTAGTTTACTTTATCATGGGTTAGGATTGAACAGCTTTGACTTTTCCGCTTTACACTGCGATTTTACGGGTTACTGCGGCGCACACTCCTCTAATATGTTCTGCTTGGCGACGGGGAGGCCATCAACAGTGGTTCAGGCTCGCTAGGCTGAGTTACGCTTCGTATGGCTTGGTTTGGTTCTGCCATGTTAGGATGGGATATCTTTGTCTTTTGCGCTTTGCACCTCAGTGCGGCGGAGACCTG
>NW_016966116.1:0-330 GCF_001483705.2 Eufriesea mexicana
CCAGCGATAGTGTACTCGGCACTCTATGTATCGTTAGCCAGCGTTAGGTTATGTTAGGTTAGGCTGTGTTGGGTTAGGTTTTCATAGACTTTCGTGCTATACACCGATAATTGGTGGCTTTCTGCGCTCTACATTGCTCCAGTATATCCTGCTTGTCACTGGGGAGGCCAGCGATAGTGGTCTCGGCACGTCAGGATAAGATATGTTGCGCTCGGCTATATTACGTTTGGGCATGTTGTCGTGGAATAGCTATGACTTTTGTGCTGTACACTGCAATTCGGTGTATTTCTGCGCTCTAATGTGACGTAATATTCTCTGCTTTGCCATGGG
>NW_016966117.1:0-334 GCF_001483705.2 Eufriesea mexicana
CTGCTAGGCTATGGGGAGGCCAGCAGAATTGGTCTCGGCAAGTTTGTATGGGTTAGGTTGCATTTGGAAGTTTTGCGTTTGTTCAGGTTAGCATAGTATGGCTTAGACCTTTGTCCTATACACAGCTATTCGGTGGATTTCTGCGCTCTACCGTTTTCTACTATATTCTGCTTGGCCATGCGTAGGCTAGCAATAGAGGCCTCGGCTCGTTAGGTTCAGTTATTCTATGTTTGGTTTGGTTAGGTTAAGTAGGGTCATGTCAAGATATCTACGACTCTTGTGATATACACTGCTATTTAGTGGCTTTCTTCGCTCTACTGTGCCCTAGTTTATT
>NW_016966118.1:0-640 GCF_001483705.2 Eufriesea mexicana
AGTCGGTATTTACGAACGATCGCGATTATCGCGAGAACAATTATGTTCTATTTGGTAAACGAGGGGGGCAGAGAATTGATATATTTCGCTCCAAGTTAGGCAGCTTACCTGTGAACAGATAACGCGCACATGAGACTTAGTCTAGAAATTTATCTTATAACTACTTACAACTACTTAAGTTTAAACGCACGCATCCCTCGCCGACCAACAATGTCTTGAAAAACCTAAAAAGCTGAAAAGAAACAGATTAGTAAATGATTAGTACAATACAATAAAACAAATATAATCAAATATAAAGAAATAAAATAAATATAAACCATAATTTTCAACTAAATAGTGCGAACAACCCAACGATGAGACATTAAGAACCTAACCATAAGACATGAACAACCCAACGATGAGACATAAGAACCCAACGACGAAACATTCGAATATTGTACGAAGTACGAAATATTGAAATTGTCAAATAAAAATAAAATCTGAAATGTAAAAAATAATTAACACTTGAAATGAAACAGAATAAAAGAAAAAGGAATATAAACCAGAAAGATCTACCATCTAGAAAGAACAACCCAAAGATGAGACATTCGAATATTATACGAAATATTCGAATGTTAAATAAGAATAAATAGAAACCAAA
>NW_016966119.1:0-1706 GCF_001483705.2 Eufriesea mexicana
AATGCTATTTGTTATTAAAACAGCTGGTGCATTAGCAGAACAGGGATTACCACTTGAAGAGATTTCCAAGGCTGCGCAAGACGTTTTGCAAAATGTAGCTACTTACGCGGTTGAATTGACAGCTTGTACAATACCAGATCAGTACCTTCCACTAAGGCTTTCAAAACGCTGTCTGTCAAAACCAATATCTATTGACCGTCATGATTTAGGTTCATCTTGAAAATTAATATCTCCGGAACGTAACTTGGAAAACGAATTCCTGTTAAAATAAAATAAACTTTACACAGTTTTCTAAGTTACCAAGTACCTTTATTATATTTACAATAGACACGTGTTCCTAAGACTGGGTAAAGAGCGACTGACTTGATGCAAAACAAAAGAAGTAACACTATTAGCTCGAACACTCAATAGATGGCGTCGTTGGCTTGAAATTATTATATTTCCTACAATTCCACACAGTACTTTCTGCAACTACTGTTCTGCAACTCTCTCCATTCATTCCCAAGGACCAAGGACCAAGGCCCCGTGACTCGCAGACTCCTAAGACTCCCCAATTGACGCCTGAACTGACCATAATAAAAAATTCTAAATTCTCGGACGAAAAATTTGATTTTTTCCAACTCTGGCTGCCCAGCGCCTTTGGCATCCTTACTTAATCCTTTCGCTACGGGCGGACTCCGCTGCAGTATTCCCGCAGAAGGAGCCACCGCGACGAAGGTGTGCACGGTGCCCGAGACCGACCGTCAGAGGCATTTGGTTTGCTGAGTATTAAGGTCCGTAATAAACAAATAATGGAAAAGAAAATACTCACGCTGCATGTCCAGAGTGAAATAGTTGTGCAATAACTGCAGATGCTCGTCGTATGTACAGTATGTCGACATACGATATTTTATATATAGTCGCCCGTAGTATCTCAGTGGCAACTGATGGAGAGCGACTATAGTCGCCCTTAGTAACGAAAGGGTTAACCACTTGCGCTACGATTTAACTTTCGGTTGTCGTGTCGCGCTCTACTATATAACATGCAGTAAGGCCTTATATTGCCGCCGCACCGCATCTGCCAGCTATTAGCCGACGTGACGGACACGTCGTTTTTGTTTCTGCGACAAATGCCTATCGACGTGGTATACACGTCCCTGGCGGCTTTGGAACAAATGCATCTCGACGTGCGTGGCACGTCTTTATAGCGCTAGTGGTTAAAGCTAAAAACTATCTCTTTTCATACACATGCTTTCCTTCTCAATCGTTCGACATTGTCATAGACAACCTGACAAAGGATTTGGCGCTGTCGTTTGTTCTTTCGCGTCGAATGCCCTAGTCGGACTCGTTGCCGTCGTTCCTATCTATCTTAGCTACCCCTTGACTTTCAAGAAGTCGTCCAAACGATTCCATGCACTCCCTTAGAAGTCTTGTGCATACCTAAGCATCCTCGACACACCCTCCGGTTATTATACCACCAATGGAAAGAGAGATATCCACCACTTATACGACACCTTCACCAATCACGATCACATCGGAAAATATAAAACACTTGAAGCTACACGAGAACAGTCAGTCGTGCTAAAGTATCGCATAAAAAACACAGAACTTGTAGCCTCACTTCTTTGCAAATGAAAAAATCAATTTGCGTTTGTAAAAGAACGCAGAGCTCGTCCGAATTATTTATCCTGATTTCTCGGACGAAACAACTACACCTTCACCAAAAA
>NW_016966120.1:0-517 GCF_001483705.2 Eufriesea mexicana
GGAAATATTCTAATGTCGTGCTATTTCCATTGCAATGCTACAGAATCTCACTGGAAAATTTAAGTTTATTGACATTTTCAGCTGGTATCGCCGTGTGCTTACCTCCTTGCATAAATAAGGAGGAAAGATTCTATTGGCGTGCTATAGCCACTGCAATGACATATAATCTGGATGCAAAATTCAATTATTTTGACATTTTCTGCTATTATCGCGGTGACATATCTTTATTGCACAAATAAGGAGGAAAGATTCTATTGGCGTGCTATAGCCACTGCAATGACATATAATCTGGATGCAAAATTCAATTATTTTGACATTTTCTGCTATTATCGCGGTGACATATCTTTATTGCACAAATAAGGAGGAAAGATTCTATTGGCGTGCTATAGCCACTGCAATGACATATAATCTGGATGCAAAATTCAATTATTTTGACATTTTCTGCTATTATCGCGGTGACATATCTTTATTGCACAAATAAGGAGGAAAGATCCTATTTGCGCGCTATAAACGTTGC
>NW_016966121.1:0-583 GCF_001483705.2 Eufriesea mexicana
CGATATTAGCCGAAAATGTCAATAAAATTTAATTTTCCAGCCAGATTCTGCGGCACTGCAATGCAAATAGCACGACAATAGCGCCCTTCCTCCTTATTTATGCAAGAATGTTAGCTCTCCCCGATATTAGTCGAATCTGTCTATATAATTATTTTTTCCAGCCAGATACTATAGCACTGCAATGGCTACAGCACGCCAATAGAAGCTTTGCCCCTTATTTGTGCAGAAAAGATAGCTCACCCCGATATTTGACGACGGTGTCAATAAAATTGAATCTTCCAGCCTGGTTCTGTAACATTGCAATAGCTATAGCACGCCAATAGTATCTTTCCTCCTTATTTATGCAAGAAAGTTGGCTCAACACGATATTATGCGAAAATGTTAATAAAATTGAATTTTCCAGCCAGATTCCATTTCGCTACAATGGCCATAGCACGCCAATAGAATTTTTCCTCCTTATTTATGCAAGGAGGTTAGCTCACCGCGAGATTAGCCGAAAATGTCAATAAATTGAATTTTCCAGCCAGATTCTGGAGCATTGCAATGGAAATAGCACGACAGTAGAATCTCTCCTACTTGTTTT
>NW_016966122.1:0-216 GCF_001483705.2 Eufriesea mexicana
CAGGATTGTTTTTTCTCTTGTGCTGTACGCTGCTATTCGATCGATTCCTGCGCTCTATATTGCTCTGCTGTACTATGCTCGCCCCCCGTGAGACCAGCAATAGCCGTCGTGGCACGCCAGGCTGTGTCAGGTTACGTGTGGTTGCGTTAGGTTAGGATAAGTTTGGTTAGGATAGCTTTGACTTTTGCGCTATACACTGCTGTTCGGTGTGTTTCT
>NW_016966123.1:0-664 GCF_001483705.2 Eufriesea mexicana
GCTCACCACGATATTAGTCGAAAATGACAATAAAATTGAACTTCCCAGCCTAATTCTATAGCACAGCAATGGCTATAGCACTCTAATAGAATCTTTCCTCGTTATTTATGCAACAAAGTAAGCTCAAGACGATATTAGTCGAAAATGTATATAAAATTGAATTTTCCAGCCAGATTCCATAGCATTGCAATGGCTAGAACACGCCAATAGAATCTTTCCTTCTTATTTATGCGGGAAAGCTGGCTCAACACGATATTAGTCGAAGTTCTCAATAAACTTGAATTTTCCATCCAGATTCTATAGCATTGCTATGGCTATAGCACGCCAATAAAATCTTTCCAGCTTATTTTAGCAAGAAAGTCAGCACGCCACTATATTAGAGGGAAATATCAATACAATTGAATTTTTTCCATTCAGATTCTACTGCTTTGCAATGGCTATAGCACGCCAATAGAATCTTTCCTCCTTATTTATGATCCTTATTTATGCAACAAAGCCAGCTCAACACGATATTAGTCGGAAAAGTCAATAAAATTGAGTTTTCCAGCCTCATCCTACAGCATTGGAATGGCTATAGCGCGCCAATACAGTATTTCCTACCTATTTCCGCAAGAAATTTCGCTCACCACGATATTAGTCGAAAATGTCAATAAAATTGTGTTTT
>NW_016966124.1:0-934 GCF_001483705.2 Eufriesea mexicana
TGGGCTAACTTTCGTGCATAAATAAGGAGGAAAGATGCTAGTGGCGTGCTGTAGCCATTGCAATGCTATAGAATCTGGATGGAAAATACATTTTTACTGACATTTTCGTCTAATATCGTGGTGAGCTACCTTTCTTGCATAAATATGGAGGAAAGATTCTATTGGCGCGCTATAGCCACTGCCATGCTATGAAATCTGGCTGGAAAATTCAATCTTATTGACATTTTCGACTAATATCGTGGTGACCTTGCCTTCTTGCATATATATCGAGGAATGATTATCCTGGCGTGCTAGAGCCGTAGAAATGCTATAGAGTCTGGCTGGAAAATTCAATTTTATTGACATTTTCGACTAATATCGTGGTGAGATAACTGTCATGCATTAATAAGTAGGAAAGACTATATTGGCGGGCTATAGCCGTTGCAATGCTATAGAGTCTGGCTGGAAAATTCAATTTTATTGTCAGGTTCGACGAATATCTTGGTGACCTAGCATCCTTGGATATATAAGGAGGAAATATTCTACTGGAGTGCTGTAGCTATTGCAATGCTATGGAATCTGGCTGGAAAATTCAATTTTATTGTCAGGTTCGACGAATATCTTGGTGACCTAGCATCCTTGGATATATAAGGAGGAAATATTCTACTGGAGTGCTGTAGCTATTGCAATGCTATGGAATCTGGCTGGAAAATTCAATTTTATTGTCAGGTTCGACGAATATCTTGGTGACCTAGCATCCTTGGATATATAAGGAGGAAATATTCTACTGGAGTGCTGTAGCTATTGCAATGCTATGGAATCTGGCTGGAAAATTCAATATTATTGACGTTTTCGACTAATAAGGTTGTGGGCTAACTTTCGTGCATAAATAAGGAGGAAAGATTCTACTGGCGCGCTATAACCATTGAAATGCTATAGAATCTGGCTGGAAAAT
>NW_016966125.1:0-220 GCF_001483705.2 Eufriesea mexicana
AGGCTATAGCCTTTGCAATGCTATACAGCCAGGCTGGAAAATTCAAATTTATTGAAATTTTTGTCTAATATCGTGGCGACCTAGCTTTCTTGGTTATATAAGGAGGAAAGATTATCCTGGCGTGCTGTAGCTATTACAATGCAGTAGAATCTGGCTGGAAAATTCAATTTTATTGACATTTTCGACTAATATCGTCGTGAAATAGCTGTATTGCATTAAT
>NW_016966126.1:0-542 GCF_001483705.2 Eufriesea mexicana
ATGCAACCATACATACATCGATGCTTACATCAATGCATCCATACATCCATCCTTCCGCACACCCCCTCATCCATCCGTCCTCCACACATATACATCCGTCCATACATAAATTCATACATCCACACAAACATCCATCCATACACCCACCACATTCATTAATCCATGGACACTTACATCCATCCATCCATACATACGTGCATACAACCATACAAACACCCGTACATACTTAGGTACATACATGGATACATACATCCAACTGTGCATACATCCGTCCTTCAGCACATCCATTCAAACGTAAGTCCACCCATCTATGCATCCGTCCATCCATAAATACGGACATCCTTTCAAATATCCAACCATCCATCCATACATCCATCAGCATAAATCCATCCATACATGCACCCATACATTCATCCATACACCCTTCCATACATACATGCCTACATACATTCATATATACATCCATACATACATCAATAAATACATCCAGCCTTCCATACATCCATACGTACATCAATGCATACATCCACACATCCATACGG
>NW_016966127.1:0-938 GCF_001483705.2 Eufriesea mexicana
AGTATAAGAGGTGTCTGCTTGAATATAAAGGACGGCTGAGAAGAGCGAAAGAAGAGAGTTGGAAGCGATTCGTAAGCGAATTGGTGAACGACCTGAATCCATGGGGACCCGTATATAGGGTACGTCGAGGTAAGATTGGGAGAGAGCGACTGAATGCGTTGAATGTGGATGGCGTAACTTATTCCACGAGGAGTGACTATGCAAGAGTTTTGATGGAGAACATCTTCCCAACTACATTAATGCCTGGACATAGAAAGAATGTAAACGAGTCTGAGAGCGTGCAAGTTTCGAATGAGGGTTATGAATGGGATGAAGTGAATGCTACGGTTGAGAAAACGAGATTGCGTAAGGCACCTGGTACGGATGGTATAAATGCAGAAATGTTGAGGGTAATTTGGAAGGCCATCCCGGGGTGCTTGAAGAGAGTGTACGATGCGTGCCTGTCTGCAGGATATTTTCCTGCTGCGTGGAAGGAAGCGTGTGTGATAGTTTTATCCAAGTCCCCCGATAAATCGCGATCGGACCCCGCGTCTATGCGTATGCTTTCGAAGTCTACGTCATCGACCACCGACGAAACGTCCCCAGAGATATGCTTATTCCGGTTAACAATATGGACATAGCCATAGACGAAGTGGTGAACGGTTTGCTGAACTCAACACGCTCCCAGAGGGGCCTTCAGCGAGCATACGTCGAGATACTTTACCAAAGGTATAAATTGGTTCGAGATAAATAGTCTCTCGATTGCCCTAACAGTCCGATGACACCAAAAGATAGAAACCTTTGACGCAGGAAAGGGGGATGGGGTGCATTACATGAGTGCCCCAAAAATGGTATTCAAGGACATGGGGCTACGGCCGGATAGTATGGTACTAACGACTTCTACCCTGCCTACGGTGGTTTAACATCAATAAATGGCGTGGATCGAAGATACGAAAAAA
>NW_016966128.1:0-2018 GCF_001483705.2 Eufriesea mexicana
TCTTACATCCATACATCCATGCATACATACATCCGTACATCCATAACGCAAATACGGCCATTCGTTCACACATCCGTACATACAACGTCCATACATTAATACATCCATCTATCCATACATCCATCCATCCATACATCCACCCATCCATACATCCATCGTACCATACATCCATCCATCCGTACTAGCACCCATCCATACATCCATCGACCAATACATCTTTCCATCCATATATCCACCCATGCATTCATACATCCACACATCCAAAAGTCCATACACCCATACATCCATACAAACATACATACATCCATACATACATCCATACATACATCCATACATCCATCCATCCATACATCCATCCACTCATACGTCCAGCCATCCATACATCCATACATACATGCATCCATACAGACGTCAACACATACATCCATACATACACCGTTACATTCACCCATAAATACATCCATACACCCATAAATCCATCCATTCATGTACTCATCCATCCATACGTACATCCATGCATCCATGCATACCCCCATACACTCATCCATACATACATCCATAGATACATCCATAAGGGCATCGATACACACATCCATACATCCACGCATACACCCATGCATACATCCATACATTCATCCTTACAAGCATACATACATACATCCATTCTTCCGTGCATTCACCCATCCATTCGTCCACCCACACATCCATACATCCATGCCTCCGTACATCCATATATTCTTACATCCATGCCTCCATTCATACATACATCCGTACATCCACAACGCAAATACGGCCATACATTTATACATCCATACATACAAACGTCCATACATTAATACATCCATCCATCCACACATACATCCATCCATACATCCATCCATCCATACATCCATACATGCACACATCCACACATCCACAAATCCAACCATCCATGCACTCATCCATCCAGACGTACATCCATACATACGTCCATACATCCACATATCCATACATCCATACATCCTTCCATTCGTACGTCTATCATTCGATACATCCATCCATCCATACATCCGATGTACAACCATAGATTCATCCATCCAACACCTCTACATTAATACATCCATCCATTCCTATATCCTGCCATTCACACGTACATCCATCCATACATCCATTCATCCACATAACCATGCATAAATAAATCCATACATCCGAACATATATACATAAATGCATTCATACATACGTACATCCGTCCATCCATACCTCAATCCATCTATACATCCATCCATCCAGACAACCATTCATCCATACATACATCCATCCATACATCCACCTTTCCATACATCCATCCATCCATACATCCACCCATACATTCATACATACACATCCAAAAGTCCATACATCCATACATCCATACAAAAATACATACATCCATACATACATCTATACATCCATCCACACATCCATCCATCCGTACATCCATCCACTCATTCGTCCAGCCATCCATACATCCATACATACATGCATCCATAAATTCATACGTCCATCCATCCATCCATCCATCCATACATCCACTCATCCGTACATCCATACATTCGTACATCCATACGTCCATACATCCATACATCCATACATGCATACATCCATATATACATACATCCATACATCCGTACATCCATACATCCGTACATCCGTTCATCCATACCGCAATCCATCCATACATCCATCCATCCATCCAACCATTCATCCATACATACATCCATCCGTACATCCATCTCAACGTACATCCATCCATCCATACTAGCACCCATCCATACATCCATATATCCATACATCTATCCATCCATACATCCATCCATCCATACATCCATCCATCCATACATCCATCCATCCATACATCCATACATCCACACATCCATACATCCACAAATCCATCCATCCTTGCACTCATCCATCCATACGTACATCCATACATACGTCCATACATACATCCTTACATCCATGCATACACCCATACACTCATCCATACATACATCCATA
>NW_016966129.1:0-1071 GCF_001483705.2 Eufriesea mexicana
AGCTTTGTGTTTAGTTCCGTATTCTGCTATTATGTGAATTTCTGCACATTACAGTTATCTAATATTATCAGATTGGCTCTGGCAATGCCAGTAATAGTGGTCTCGGCACGTTAGGCTGGTTGGGCTACGTATGGTTATATTATGGTTGGTTAGGTTAGGAGAGGATGGCTCTGACTTTCGCGCTATAGACCGCTATTAGGTGGATCTCTGCTCCCTACAGTGGTCTAATGCATTCAGCATGGCTCTGGAAAGGCCAGCAATAGTGGTATCGGCTCGTTACGTTGAGTCATATTACGTTCGGTTAGGTTGGGTCAGACTGAGTTTGGACAGGATAGCCTCAACTTATGTGCTGTTCACTGCTATTGGGGAAATTGTGCGCAGTACTGTGCTCTAGTGTGTCCTGCTCGGTTGTGTGGAGGGCAGCAATTACGGTCTCGGCACGTTATGTCGATATAGGCTATGTTTGGCTATGTTCTGTTGGTTTGTGTCAGGTTTGGGTAGCTTTGACTTTTCTGATAGTTACTGCGGTTCTATGGATTCCTGCGTACTACTCGCCAGTAATGTGTACCGCTCGTGTCTGCGCAGGCCATCAATACTGGTCGCGGCACGTTAGGTTGAGTTTGGTTACGTCTGGTTGTGTTAATGTTGGCTAGGTTACGAGAGGATAGCTTCGCCTATAGAGCCATAATCTGCTATTAGGTATATTTCTGTTCCCTGCAGATCTTTAATCTTTTCAGTTTGGCTGTGGGAAGGCCAGCAATAGTGGCCTCAGCACGTTATGTTGGGTCAGGCTACGTTCGGTTAGGTTGGGTTAGGCAATATCTGGTCCAGATAGCCTTAGATTTTGTGCTGTACACAGCTATTCTTTGAATTACTGCGCTCTACTGCGCTCCTGCATGTTCTGCTTGGCTGTGGGTTGGCCATCAATAGCGTTCTCGGCACGTCAGGTTGATTTATGCTATGCTTGTGTACCTTGTCTTGGCTTTGGTTAGGTTATAGCAGGTATGAGTTTTCTAATATACACTGCGATTCTATGGATTTCTGCGTTCCACTCCCCACTAATATCTCCTG
>NW_016966130.1:0-813 GCF_001483705.2 Eufriesea mexicana
GGAAAATTCAATTTTATTGTTATTTTCGTCTAATATCGTGATGAGCTAACACCCTCGTGTGCACAAGGCGTAAGAATACTATTTGCCTACTATAGCCATTGCAATGCTGAAGAATCTGGCTGTAAAATTCAATTTTATATACATTTTCGAGTAATATCGTGGTGAGCTAATTTTCTTGCATAAACAAGGAGGAAGGACACTATTGGCGTGCTATGGCCATTGCAATGCTATAGAATCTGCCTACTGTAAAATTCAATTTTATATACATTTTCGACTTATATCGTGGTGTGCTAATTTTGCTGGGTGAATAAGGAGGAAAGATTCTATTGGCGTTCTATAGCCATTGTAATGCTATAGAATCTGCTTGGAAAATTCAATTTTATTTACATTTTCCACTAATATCGTGGTGAGCATATTTTCTTGCATAAATAAGGAGGAAAGATTCTATTGGCGTTCTATAGGCATTGCAGGGCTATAGAATCCGGCTGGAAAATACTATTTTATAGACTTTTTCGACTTATATAGTGGTGAACTAACTTTCTTGCATAAATGAGAAGGAAAGATCCCATTTGCGTGATATAGCCATTGGAATGCTATAGAATCTGCATGGAAAACTTATTTTTATTGACATTTTCGACATATATCGAGGTGAGCTGTCTCCTTTGTATACGTACGGAGGAATGTTGCTATTGGCGTACTATAGCCATTACAGCGGTTTAGAATCTGGCTGAAAATTCAATTATATTGTCGTTTTCGACTAATATCGTGGTGAGCTAACTGTCATGCATAAATAAGGAGGAAAGATTCCATTGA
>NW_016966131.1:0-590 GCF_001483705.2 Eufriesea mexicana
CTATTGGCGTGCTATAGCCGCACAAGTGCTGTAGAATGTGGCTGAAGAATTCAATTTTATTGATATTTTCGACTAATATTGTGTTGAGCTAACTTCCGTGCATAAGTAAGGAGGAAAGTTACTTTCGGAGTTCTACAGCCATTGCAATGCTGCAGAATCTGGCTGGAAAGTTCAATTTTATTGACATATTTTACTCATGTCGTGGTGAGATAACTTTCTTCCAAAAATAACGAGGAATGATGCAATTGGCGTGCTATAGCCATTTCAATGCTAACAATGCTCTGGAATCTGGCTGGAAAATTCAATTTTCCTGACATTTACGACAAATATCGTGGCGAGCAATCTTTCTTGCATAAATAAAGAGGAAATATTTTATTGGCATGCTATAGCCTTTGCAATGCTGTAGAATCTGGATGGAAAGTTCAATTTCATTAACATTTTCGGCTAATATTGTGGTGAGAAAGATTCCTCCCATAAGTATGGAGGAAAGATCCTTTTGGCGTACTATTGCCATTTCAATACTGTAAAATCTGGCCGGAAAAATCAATTTTATTGAGATTTTCGACTAAAATCGTGTTTAGCTAACTTTC
>NW_016966132.1:0-363 GCF_001483705.2 Eufriesea mexicana
GGTAAAATTTAGTTAGGATAGCTTTGACCTTCGTGCTATACACTGCTATTCGGTGGATTCCTGGGCTCTACCTTGCTCTGGTTAATTCAGCTTGGCATTTGGGAGGAGAGCAGTATTGTTCTCGGCACGTTTGTGTGAGGTAGTTTTCGCCTGGCTACGACCCGTTCGGTTAAGTTAGTATTGGGTAGCTTCGGCTCTTGTGCCATACACTTCCATTCGGTGGACCTCTCTGCTCTACTGTGCTGCGTCATGTTCTGCTTGTTTCTGGGGACGCCAGCAGTAGTGATCGCGGTACGTTTACTTCGGTTATGTTACAACGCACTGCTGTGCACTAATATGCTCCACTTGGCTCTGTGGAAGCCT
>NW_016966133.1:0-211 GCF_001483705.2 Eufriesea mexicana
GCCTTGTACAGCACAAAAGTCTAAGCCATTCCATCCAAACTTAGCCGAACATAACCTAACAAACCGTAGCCAAGCACAGCCAAACGTGCCACGACCACCATTTCTGGCCACCCCAGGGACAAGCGGATGGTAATACAGCAATACAAAGCGCAGATATCGAACGACTAGGAGTGTATAGCACAAAGGTCAATGCCATCCTAACCACACCCAA
>NW_016966133.1:9610-12121 GCF_001483705.2 Eufriesea mexicana
CGACAGTGAACGAACGCGCTAGATCGCGTCGATCGTCCACCGACCATGCCGGAATCCGAACTGGCTGACGCTGAGATCGGGACCCAGGTCCGTTAAATGCTCTCGGAGGCGGGCAGCTAGAACGCGCTCGAAGGGCTTACCCGCCTCGTCCAGCATGCATATCGGCCGATATGCCTTCGGAGGGTTCGGCGGCTTCCCTGGTCTCGGGAGCAGCAAGACCCTCGCTCTCTTCCACCATGCCGGGAAGCAACCGGTCCTGAGGCAGCTGTCGAGCAGCCGTCGCACACGGCACCCCACGCTTCCAGAGCCAGTGCAAAGGCTCGGCCTGGGATGCCGTCCGGTTCCGGGGCGGTGCTCCTCGCCCCCATCCTAACGACCGCACGGCACAACTCCTCGGGCGAGACCCCCAGGCCGTCGCACCACCCGACCTGTTCCGACCGCACTGCAGCGGGTTGCACCCGATCCACCGCCAGCGCAGGGAAGAGGGTGTCGATCACCTGCTGCAGGAGCTCGGGGTCCATACGCTCGGTCACGGTGGGCGCCCATGCCCTTAACTCCCCAATAAAAATTTATAGGGGCGTCCCCACGGATCGCTTTCTAGCGTCAAGAGGAGTTCGTTCCATTGCCGAGATTTGGCTCTGCGAATCTCCCTCCGGAGATCGCCCACCGCGGACCAGTACTCGCGATAGAGGAGCGCGATATCCTCGGCGGACACCGCGCGTCATCGACGACGCGACCGGGTTTTCTGACGCCGAGCGGGCACGCAGAGCTTCCGGAGCTGCTCGATTTCGGCCGAACACAAGTGCACTCCACCCCGCGAATGTGGCTCCCTCACCCGCGGCATGGCGACGTCTCACGCGCGCGTCATCGCTGCCCTTAGCTGCACCGCCCTTAACCCCGCTTCGTCGTTTTCGCGCCAGACGGCCCCAACCGCAAAGGCGACAACCTGGACGGCCGCGGCGAAGAGATCGCGGTCGAGGCGCCCGAGCGCCCATCGCAGCGTGGTGGCGTGCTTCACACTGGGTGGCTCCAGAACGGTGCGAGGAGTGACGGCAAGCATCATGGAGATGTGGAAGTGGTCGCTGAGCGTTCCCACCCCCACCGCCTCGCTTCAGAATGTGACACGCCGTACAGCTGCCTGCGATGCGAACAACAAGTACATGATGGACGCGCCGTTCCACCGGACGCATGTGCTTACGGAACCCCGGTTGAGCATCCGGTGATCCATCCCCGCGGCCCAATCTTGCATGGCCACGCCCCGAGCGTCTGTCCGCGGGGAACCCCACGCCACGGAGTCGGTGTTGTAGTCCTCCAGGACCAGAAGCGGATGAGGCATGTGTCTACGAAAGAAACCTCCGAGCTCGTCCTTGCACCTGTCGCACGGCGAGAGGCCGCGGTTGGGGTTGACGTAGCACTCCACCATGATTACAAGGCTCCAGGAGACCGCAACGAATCCCTCATGGCTGTGAAGCAGCGTTTGTGCGGGTGTCCGCAGTAGTAACCCGGCGATGATCGCCACGGAGCCGTCCCGAACTCCGAACCACCCGTCTTGATCTAGGATATGGTACGGCTCTGCGGTAACAGCCAGCCCGACACCCAGCTCAAAGATCGTTTGCAGGAGCAGGTCCTGCGACGCGCGCGAGTGGTTCAGGTTGTCCTGGAGCACCATGGACGGCGTGAAATTCAGGCCGTGTCCATGGCCTCCTCCTGGCCCCCCTTCTTTCTGGCCGGCTGCGGGCCCGGTGCTCCGACGCTCGGCGGGCCCTTCTCGTTGGCGGTCTTGGAGACGGAATCCGCGGATGCAGCTTTCAAGTTGGAGCTCGTGGGCACCGAGGCGGACGCGGAGCCTGCAGGCACCTGGCGAACCTGGTGAGCCGCAGAATTCGCATTTGGCGGGCAGCACGCCCTGCTGCCCAGCCGGTAGTTGGATGGGCGGCCGAGCCCGGCGCAAACCGGTCACTTGGGTGCAGACCCACTGCTCCCACCGGCACGGTGCCCCGCCACGCCACACCTGAAACGGGTGTCGCTGCAGTCCACCGCGCTAGAGCATACGTTCCTCGCGTAACGCATGGCAACGGAAGCACTGGAGGCGCCGTGCCTCCAAGGCTACGACACGGGCCGAAGTCCAGCCAGCGCGGATCCGCCCACAATCGACGTCCCTTCTCGCTGCCGTAAGGAGACACTGGGCACATACGGAGCCGAGCCCCGGAGCGAAAGACCGGCTCACTCCGGGTCTTATTTCCGCCTCGGTGCAATCTCCGACCCTCGCCAGGGCAGCGGCCACCTCGCGAGGAGTGACCGAGTCGTCGAAATCTGTCCGCTTTTTTGGTGAGAACCGTAACCCGCACGCCGTATCTCTCCAAGACTTCGCTCATTCGCTCGGCGAGTGCGGCGGCTCGCTGTGTGCCCTCGGGTCCACCGATCTCCAGGAGGAGAACGCTGGAAGCGGCCCGAAGGAACGCAAGTCCTTCATCCCGATGTCGGCGAGATTTACCTTTCCTCTTACAGCGG
>NW_016966134.1:0-278 GCF_001483705.2 Eufriesea mexicana
ATCTGTTCACCATGCTATAACTGGTAATAGATCTTGAATAGACTTATCCTCTGGCAGGTAGAAAGCTGTACTTGATATTGGATGGAAGGCGTTCGGCGATCTATTCACCAAGCAATAACAGGTTATAAATTTTGAATAGACATATTTTCTGGCAAGTAGAAGTCTGTACTTGCTGTTTAATTGAAGGCGTTGGGCGACATATTCACCAAGCTATCACAGATTATTGATTTTGAATAGGCCTTTCCGCTGGCAAGTAGATGGCTGTACCTGCCATTGGA
>NW_016966135.1:0-360 GCF_001483705.2 Eufriesea mexicana
CCCTCCATACTTCCAACCACCAATCCATCCATCCATCCACACACACATCAATGCACAGATCCACACCTACACGCATACATTGAACCATACATACATCCATACATGCATCGTTACATACATCCATGCATACATCCATACATACATCCATACATCCATCCATCCATACATCCATCCGTCCATCCATCCATGCACCCATACACACATCAACGCACAGATCCATACATACACGCATACATTCATACATACATACATCCATACATACATTCTTACATACATCCATACATACGTCCATACATACATCCATACAAACGTCCATACATACATCCATGCATACATCCATACATACGTCGATACAAACAT
>NW_016966136.1:0-403 GCF_001483705.2 Eufriesea mexicana
ATGGATGGATTGAGGTATGGATGGACGGATGTACGGAAGTATGGATATATGGATGTGCGGATGAAGGAATGTATGGATGGATCTATGTATGGGTGGATATATGCATGGATCGATGGATGTATGTGTGGGTGGTTGTATGGCTGGATGGATGTGTGGAAGGATGGGTGTATGGATGGATGAATGTATAGATTGGTGTCCATAAGGTTGGATGGTTGTATGGATGGATTGAGGTATGGATGGACGGATGTACGGATGAATGGATGTACGGATGAATGGATGTATGGATGGATTGATGTATGGATTGATCGATGTATGTATGGATGGATGTATGGATGTATGTATGCATGGATGTATGTATGTATGGATGTATATATGTATGGGTGTATGGATTGATGGATGTATG
>NW_016966137.1:0-1146 GCF_001483705.2 Eufriesea mexicana
TCGTGGTCGTCGGAATCGAATGCGGATGAGTTGTTTGTGACCTCCATGAGCGTGTGTGTGATGCGTGTGATTTTCGTCGGCATGCGACGCGTGGTTCGTTTTTTATAGAGTCGGAAATACTGAAACAGTAAAAGCTGGCAATTGGATGCTACGAGAGATTTGAAGCTCTGCTGTGAGCTTACTAGAAGGAGCAGGAGCCCGAGCTTTTCACACAAGGGAGCTTGCGACGTGACCTGTAAGCCAGAGTGCTTAAAGTGAGCTTTCGGCTTCCTGACATTTTTTGGATCGGTATGGAAGCAAGGGATCTGTCTAGAATTCATTGCGAAAAGTTGCAAATTTTCGAGGTAGTCGGATTCGAATGCGGATGCCTTGTTTGTGACACCATGAGTGTGTGTGTGATGTGTGTGATTTTCGTCGGCGTGCGACGCGTCGTTCGTTTTTTATAGCGTCGGAAATACTGAAACAGTTAAAGATGGCAATTGCTTGCTACGAGAGCTTTGAAGCTTTGCTGTGAGCTTAGTAGAAAGAGGAGGAGCGCGAGCTTTTAACACAAGGTAGCTTGCGACGTGACCTATAAGCATGAGTGCTTCAAGTGAGCTTTCGGGTTCCTGTCAATTTTGGATCGTTATGGAAGCAAGGGGTCTGTCTAGGATGCATAGTGAAAAGTTGCAAATTTTCGAGATCGTCCGAATCGAACGCGGATGCTACGATTGTGACCGCCATGATCGTGTGAGTGAAGCGTGTGATTTTCGTCGGCGTGCGACGCGTCGTTCGTTTTTTATAGCGTCGGAAATACTGAAACAGTCAAAGATGGCAATTGGGTGCTACGAGAGATTTGAAACTCTGCTGTGAGCTCAGTACAAGGAGCAGGGGCGCGAGCTTTAAACACAAGGGAGCTTGCGACGTGCCCCATAAGCCTGTGAACTTAAAGTGAGCTTTCGGGAACCGGTCATATTTGGATCGGTATGAAAGCAAGGGATCTGTCTAGAATTCATTGTGAAAAGTTGCAAATTTCCGAAGTTGTCCGAATCGAATGCGGATGCCTTGTTTGTGACCGCCATGATTGTGTGTGTGATGTGTGTGATTTTCGTCGGCGTGGGACACGTGGTTCGCTTTTTACAGCGTCGGAAATACTGAAACAGTAAA
>NW_016966138.1:0-208 GCF_001483705.2 Eufriesea mexicana
AATAAAATTGAATTTTCCAGACAGTTTTTATAGCGTTGCAATGGCTATAGAATGCAATAGTGCTTTTCCTCCTTATTTATGCAACAAAAATAGCTCCCCGCGATAGACGAGAAAGTCAATAAAATTGAATTTTCCAGTCAGATTCTATAGCATTGCACAGGCTATATCATGCCAATAGAATCTTTCCTCCTTATTTATGCAACAAAAT
>NW_016966138.1:9858-10078 GCF_001483705.2 Eufriesea mexicana
CTTGAATTTTCCAGTCAGATTCTATAGCATTGCAATGGCTATATCATGCCAATAGAACCTTTCCTCCTTATTTATGCAACAAAATTAGCTCGGCACGATATTAGTCGAAAATATCAACAGGATTGAATTTGCCAGGCAAATTCTAGAGCATTGCACATGCTATAGCATGCCAATAGAATCTTCCCTCCGTATTTATGCAAGATAATTATCTCATCACGAT
>NW_016966139.1:0-541 GCF_001483705.2 Eufriesea mexicana
AGATTCTATAGCATTGCAATGGTTATAGCTTGCCAATATAATCTTTCCTCCATGTTTATGCAGGAAAGTTAGCTCACCACGTTGGTCGAAAATGTAAATAAAATTGATCTTTCCAACCAGATTCTCCTGCATTGCAATGGCACTCCAGAAGGATCTTGCCTCCTTACTTAGGCAAGGAAGTTAGCTCACCACGTTGGTCGAAAATGTCAATAAAATTGAACTTTCCAGCCAGATTCTATAGCATTGCAATGCCTATAGAATGCCAACAGAATCTTTCCTCCTGATTTATGGAAGAAAGCTAGCTCACCACCATATTTGTCGTAAATGTCAATAAAACTGATTTTTCCAGCCAGATTCTTCGGCATTGCATTGCCAATAGCACGCCAATAGCATCTTTCCGCCTTATTTACGCAAGAAAGGGAGCTCATCACGATATTAGTTGAAAATGTCGATAAAATCGAACCTGCCAGGCACATTCCATATCATTGCGATGGTTATAGCAGGCCAAAAGGATCCTTACTAATTACTTATGCAATGAAGT
>NW_016966140.1:0-708 GCF_001483705.2 Eufriesea mexicana
CAAGCAGAATATGCTAGAGCACAGTGATGCGCAGAAGTGCACCGCATAGCCGTGTATAGCATACATGTCAAAGCCATCCTAGTTATGCATAGCCATTCCTGACCAAGCCAAGCGTAACTTAACACAACAAAACGTGTCCTGACCACTATTGCTGTCCCTCAAAGTCAAGCAGAGGCCAGTAGAGCAACGCAGAGCGCAGATATCCACCGAATAGCAATGTATGGTACAAAAGTCAAAGCTACCCTCTCCTAACATAACCAATGGTAACCTTACCAGACGTAACGTATCACAACCTGTGGTGCTGCAGATCCTGGCATCACGAGACCCAAGCAGGGTACAGCAGAGCAATTCAGGACGCTGAAATCGACCGTACAGCGGTGTTTAGCACAAACGTCAAAGGCTTCGTAACCAAACTTAGGCTACCATGAACAGGCAAAGCGTAACCTAACTCAACCAAATATGCCGCGACCACTATTGCTGGCCTTCCAGGGAAAAGTAGAGTAAGGTAGAGCAATGCTTAGTGCAGATGTCGAAGGAGGAGCAGCGTATAGCACAAAAGTTGGAGGTATCATGACCCAACCTGTCCTTACCTATCCTAACCAAACGTAGCCTAACTAAACGTAGGATGCCGAGACTGAAATTGCAGGCCTCCCCAGAGCCAGGCAGAACATATTAGAGCAACGTAGAGTGCAGGAGTCCACCGAACTC
>NW_016966141.1:0-587 GCF_001483705.2 Eufriesea mexicana
CAGCAGAGCGCAGAAGTCCGCCGCATTGCACGGAAAAGCACAGAGGTCGAAGACATACAAATCCAACATGACCAAACCAACCTTACCAAACGTACCCGTACACAGCACCGCGTACCGGTACTGCTATTGCTCACCTTTCGGGAGACAAGCAGAATGAACCAGAGCACAGAAGAAAGCAGAAGTCCACCGCATTGACCTGTATTGCAGAGAAGTCTATGTCACCCTATCCCAAAATAACGTAGCGTATCACAACCGAACGCAACCTAACTCAGCATAACGTACGGCGTTCACTATTTCTGGCCCTCGCAGGGCCAAGCAGAGCACACTAGACCACATTAGGGTGCAGAAAGCCACCGAATGTGAGTGTGTAGCACAAAAGACGAAGACATCCTAACATAAACAGAAGACATCCTAACATAAACTGCCGTAACCTAGCCTAACGTAACCTAGCAGGGCTCAGCATAATGTGCCGCGACCACTCCTCCAGGACTCCCCAGAGCCAGACAGAATATAGAAGAGCACACTAGATAAGAGGAATCAACCGAATAACAGTGTATAGGGCGAAAGTCAAAACTATCCGAACATAA
>NW_016966142.1:0-632 GCF_001483705.2 Eufriesea mexicana
AATCCATCGAACAACAGTTCAAACCGTGAAAGGCAAAACTGTCCAAACCCAACACTAGCCACCGTAACATATCCAAACGTAGCATAACTTAACCTAACCTGCCGAGACCACTATTACTGGCTTCCCCAGATTCGGATGGAGGATAGGAGGGCAATGAAGAGCGTAGGAATCCACGGAATAGCGGAGTATAACGCAAAAGTCAATGTTGTTCTGTCCTAACCTAAGCAATCGTAACATTACCAAACGTAGCATAACCAAACGTAATTTAGCTATGCCTAACGTGCTGAGACCGCTAACGCTGCCCTTCCATGAGACAGGCAGATCAGACTAGAGCACAGTAGAGCGCAGAAATCCGCCGCAGTGCAGTGCACAGCACAAAAGTTAAAGCTATCACCTGATAACCTGGACGACCGTAACATAACAAAACGTAACTTAACACAACATAAGGTGCCGCGAGCACGATTGCTGGCATCCGCAGAGACAAGCAGAACATATATGTTGATAGCAGAGTGCAGAAATCCATAGAATAGAAGCTATCCAAACCTAACACAAACCAACAAATCCTAACGAAACGTAGACTACCTCAACGTAACGTGTTGCGACCACTTTTTGTGGACTCCCCAAGGCCGAGT
>NW_016966143.1:0-517 GCF_001483705.2 Eufriesea mexicana
GTAGAGTAGCGAGGAGCTTAGAAATCCTCCCAATAGCAGTGTACAGCACAAAAGTCAATGTCACCCTATACTAACCTAACAAATCGTAACCTAACACAACCTAACGTGCCTAGACGAATATTGCTGGCCTCCCCATCGCCAAGCAGAACATGTCGCAGGAGAATGGAGCGCAGAAGTCAATGGAATGGCAGTTTATTGCAGAAAGGCCAGAGCTGTCCGAAAACAACCCAGCATAGCATAATAGAGCCAAGCGTAACATAACCCAACCTAACGTGCTGCGGTCACAGTTTCTGTTCTCAACCCCTGAGCATTGCGTGGCATATCAGAGTACAGTAGAGCAGAGAAATCTGCCGTACATTTGCGTATAGCACAAAAGTCATAGCTATCCTCTCCTAACCCAACAAATCTTAACATTGCCGTGCACAACTGGAAACAACCTAACGCGCCGCCACCACCCTTACTGGCCTCGCCAGAGCTAAACAGAAAATATTAGACGAGAGCAGAGCGCAAGGATCCA
>NW_016966144.1:0-885 GCF_001483705.2 Eufriesea mexicana
GAAAACTCAATTTTATTGACATTTTCGACTAATATCGTAGTGAGCTATCTTTCTTGCATAAGTGAGGAGGAATGATGCTATTGGCATGCTATAGCTATTGCAATGATATTGAATGTGTTTGGAAAATTCAAATTTATTGACATTTTCGACTAATATCGTGGTGAGCTAGCTTTCTTGCTTCAATAAGGAGGAAAGTTTCAATTGGCGCGCTATAGTCGTTGCAATGCTATAGAATCTGGCCGGAAAGAACAGTTATATTGACATTTTCAACTAATATCCTGCTGAGCTTAGTCTCTGGCATAAATAAGGAGGAAAGATTCTGTTGGCGTGCTATAGGCATTGCAACGCTATAGAATCTTTCTGAAAAATTCAATTTTACTGACATTTTCGACTAATATCGTGGTGACCTAACTTCCCTGCATAAGTAAGGTGGAAAGATCATTTTGGAGTGCTATAGCCATTGCAATGCTGTTGAATCTGGCTGGAAAATTCAATTTTATAGACACTTTCGACTAATATCGTGGCGAGCTATCTTTCTTGCATAAATAAGGAGGAATGATCATTTTGGAGTGCTATAGCCTTTGCAATGGTATTGAATGTGGTTGGAAAATTCAACTTTAATGACATTTTCGACTAACACCGTGGTCAGCTATCTTTCATGCATAAATACGGATGAAAGTTTCAAGTGGCGCTATACCCATTGCAATGCTATGGAATCTGCCTGGACCTGGAAAGTACAATTTTATTGACAGTTTCGACTTAAATCGTGGTGAGCTTTCTTCCTTGTATAAATTAGGAGGAAAGATCCTATTGGAGTGCTAGAGGCATTGCAAAGCTATAGAATCTTCCTGGAAAATACAATTTTATTGACATTTTCGACTAATA
>NW_016966145.1:0-317 GCF_001483705.2 Eufriesea mexicana
TCCGCGGACATGGAGACTCACTGTCTATAGTATTGTGTAGATCGGTATTATCAGTATTGTATTTGCATTTTCCAATATCAATACCGATATTTGGTTTTCCCATAGTTAGTTCCAGAATTGCTGTAAAATTTAAGTCATCAGTGGCCGAATTAATACAACTGCAGAAATGCTCTGTTAATGGCTGTGCTCAGTACTTTATTGCCATGTGTCAATATTGCCAACGACGGTTTCAGTATCCGGAAACATTCAACAGTTGCAGAAGTGCTAGGATGAGTAACGAACAGTCTAATAGAGTGCCAATTGTACTTCTCAGACGG
>NW_016966146.1:0-317 GCF_001483705.2 Eufriesea mexicana
TCCGCGGACATGGAGACTCACTGTCTATAGTATTGTGTAGATCGGTATTATCAGTATTGTATTGGCATTTTCCGATATCAATATCGATATTTGGTTTTCCCATAGTTAGTTCCAGAATTGCTGTAAAATTTAAGTCATCAGTGGCCGAATTAATACAACTGCAGAAATTCTCTGTTAATGGCTGTGCTCAGTACTTTATTGCCATGTGTCGATATTGCCAACGACGGTTTCAGTATCCGGAAACATTCAACAGCTGCAGAAGTGCTAGGATGAGTAACGAACAGTCTAATAGAGTGCCAATTGTACTTCTCAGACGG
>NW_016966147.1:0-780 GCF_001483705.2 Eufriesea mexicana
TAGAGTGCAGGAATCCTCCGAATAGGAGTGTATAGCGCAAAAGTCATATCTAGACCCTCCTAATCTAACCAATCGTGACGTACACAAGTGTATCACAACTCAACCTATCGTGACGATACCACTACTGCTGGACACCCAGAGCCAAGCGGTAAATATTAAAGGAGAGTAGAGAGCAGATGGCAATAGAATCTCAGTGTATGGCGGAAAAGTCGAAGCTACCCATACCTTACAGTGGCTAACACAGTCTAACGAAACGTAGCCAATCTCAGCCTAACTTTGCCGGGCCACAATTACTCGCGTTTCCAGTGCCAGGCAGAACGTACTAGAGTGCAGTAGAGTGCAGAAACCCCCGAAAGGCAGTGCATAGCACAAAAGTCGGAGCTAGCATCTCCTAAAAACCAATGGGAACGCAACCAAACGTATCCTCAATATTCCATCACTATTGCCGCCCTCCCAGAGCCAAGCAGAATATTTTATATGAGAGTAGAGATCAGAGATACATTGAACCGCAGAGTATAACAGAAAGGCGAAGTTATCCGATGCTAACCGAGCCAAATGTAGCATAATCATACGAAGAATAGCTGACTATAACGGGCCGCGACCACTACAGCTGGACGTCCCAGGGCCAAGAAGAATACATTATTGGCGGTGAGAACGCACAAATCCATGGAATCGCAGTGTATATCAGAAAAGTCAAGACCACACATGCCTAACCCAAACAAACACAACAGAACCAATCGCAGCCTAACTCATCCAAACGTGCCGAGACAGCTATTTCTG
>NW_016966148.1:0-739 GCF_001483705.2 Eufriesea mexicana
TTATTGTATAAATAAGGAGGAAATATTCAATTGGCGTGCTATAGCCGTCGCAGTGCTATCGAATCTGGAAGGGAAATTCAATTTCATAGAGACTATCCACTAATATCGTGGTGAGCTATCTTCCTTGGATAAGTAAGGAGGATAGATACTTTTTGCGTGCTATAGTAATTGCATTGATATAGAATGAGGCTGAAAATACAATTTTGTCGACATTTTCGTCTACTGTACTGGTTAGCTAACTTTCTGGCATAACTAAGGAAGAAAGATTCTATTGGCTTGCTATAGCTATTGGAATGCTATAGAATCTCGCTGGAAAAATCAATTTTATTGACATTATCAACTAATATCGTGGTGAGCTATCTTTCTTGCACTAATAAGGAGGAAAGATTCTATTGGCGTGCTGTATCCATTGCAATGCTGTAGAATCTGGCTGGAAAATCCAATTTTATTGGCATTTTCGACTAATATCGTGGTGAGCTAACTTCCTTGCGTAAGTAAATTGGAAAGATGCTTTTTGAGTGCTATAGTCTTTGCAATGTTGTAGAATCTGGCTGGAAAATCCTATAACTCGAAAATTCAATTTTATAGACATTTTCGACTAATATCGTGGTGACCTAACTTCCTAGCATAAGTAAGGGGGAAAGATACTATAGAAAGGTACTACTGGCGTGCTATAGGCATTGCAAAGCTATAGAATATTCCTGGAAAATTCATTTTCATTGACATTTTCGACTAATAT
>NW_016966149.1:0-1241 GCF_001483705.2 Eufriesea mexicana
ATATTGGCCTCGGCACGTTAGGATGAGTTATGTTACGTTTGGCTAGGTTATGTTAACTTGCGTGAGGTCTGGATAGATATGACCTTTGTGCCATTCACTGCGATTCTATTGATTTCTGTGCCCTACTTTCCTCTGGTAGGTTCTGCTCGACCCTGTGGAGGCCAGCAATAGAGGTCGGAGTACGTTAGGTTGAGCTATACAGCGTTCGGTTTTGCTAAGTCTGGATGTATTAGGATAGGATAGTTTCTACTTCTTTGCTATACACTGCTAACAGGTAGACTACTGCGCTCCAGCCTGCTCTAGTATTTTCTGCTTGGCTCTGCTTTGGCCAGCAATCGTGGTCTCGGAACGGTATGTTGAGCTATGCTACGTTCGGGTATGTTACGTTTGGTGAGGTTAGAATATGGTAGTTCAGGAACTTGTGTAATACACTGCTGTCCGCGGATTTCTGCGCTCTACTGTGATCTAGTATTATCTCCACGTCTCTGGGGTGGCCGACGATAGTGATCTCAACACGACGGGTTTAGTTATGTTACGTATGGTTAGGTTAGGTTTTTACAAGCTCGGTCAGTTTTCCTTTGACTTTCGTGCTATACACTGCCAGTCAGAAGGTTTCTGTACTCTTCTGCGCCCTTCGATATTATGCTTGGCCGTGGGGAGAACAGCAGCAGACACGTCACGTTATCTTCTATATTATGCTTGGCCGTGGGGAGAACAGCAGTAGACACGTCACGTTATGTTGTATTAGGCTACGTTTGATTAGGTTATATCAGGTTAGGTTAGGCTACGGAGGCTTTGACTTTCGTGCTATACACAACTATCCGGAGAGTTCCTGTGATCTGCTGTGCTCTGCTGTGTTCTGCTTGGCTCTGTGGGGACTGGCGGCAGAGGTCGCTGCACGCTCCGTTGAGTTTTCATATGTTTGGTTAGGTTTGGCTAGGTCTGGTTATGTTTGGATATTTTCGACTTTTGTGCTATTCACTGCAGTGCATAGGATTTCTGCGAACTACTGTGCTCTTGTATACTCTGCTTGTCTCTGAGGACCCCAGCAATAGCTGTATCGTTTTGTTAGGTTGGGTTTTGCTACGTTTGGAGGTGTTACGTTTGGCTAGGTTAGGATAGGCTACGTTGACTGCTGTGCTATACACAGATATTTCCCGGATTTCTAAGCTCTAATCTGCTCTAATATACTCTGCTGGGCTCTGCGGAAGCGAGCAACAATGGCCGTGGCACGTCAGGTT
>NW_016966150.1:0-690 GCF_001483705.2 Eufriesea mexicana
GAAGTAGAAGCTGTCCCAGCCTAACCTAACCAAACGTGACATTGCCAAACCTAAGCTAGCCCAACATAACATGCCGCTGCCGCTATTGCTCGCCTTCCCAGGGCCAAGCTAAACATATTAGGGCACAGTACAGCACAAATATCCGACGAATAGCGGTGTATATCGCAAAATTAATGGAGATCCTGACCGAACCTTACCTAACCTGGCCTATCCAAACGTTGTCCAGCACAAAATAACTTGCCGATACCACCATTATTGGCCTTCACAGAACCAAGAAGAACATATTAGAGCACAGTACAGTGCAGGGGTGCTCGGAAATGCAGTGAGTTGTCCAAAACTCAAAGCTACCCTCTCCTAACCCTAACAAAAGTAACAACCAAGCGTAACCTAACACAACCTACCGTGACGTGACCTCTGTTGGTGGCCTCCCCAGAGCCGAGTAGAGTATATTAGTGGGCGGTAGAGCGCAGTGATCCATAGAATCGCAGAATATGGCAGAAAAGCCAAAGCTATGCAAAAATAACGTAAACGAACAGAACATAACCAAACGAAGAATAGCACAACATAACGTCCCGCGACAAATGTCGCTGGACTCACCAGGGCCAAGCAGAATTTATTATAGCACAGTAGGGCACAGGAATCCACCCGTTAACTGCCTAAAGCACAAAAGTCAAAGCTATCCTCTGCTAA
>NW_016966151.1:0-291 GCF_001483705.2 Eufriesea mexicana
AGTGTATAGCACAAAAGTCAAAGTTATCTTATCCTAACCAAATGTAACATGAGCAGGCGTAACTTAACCCTGCCTGACATGCCGCCAAAGCTATTGCTGGCCTCACGAGAGCAAAGCAGAGTACAGCCGAACATTGTGGATCTCCGAAATCGCCCGAATAGCAGTATACAGCAAAAAGTATTAGTTATCCTAACCAAAGCTGTCCCGACCCATACTAATCAAACATAAGCGAAACAAACGTAACGTGCCTAGCCGAAAGCTGCTGGCCTCCCCACCGCCATGCATGGCATA
>NW_016966152.1:0-577 GCF_001483705.2 Eufriesea mexicana
GTCGCTGCGGTCCACCGCGCTAGAGCATCCGTTCCTTGTGTGACCGAAAGCAAGGCAACGGAATCACTGGAGGCGCCGTGCCTTCAACGCTACAACACGGGCCGAAGTCCAGCCGACGCGGATCCGCCCGCAATCGTCGGCCTTTCGAGCTGCCGCGAGGGGACACTGAGCCCATACAGAGCCCAGCCCCGAAGCGGAAGGCCGGATCACTCCGGTTCTTATTTCCGCCTCGGCGCAATCACCGACCCTAGCCAGGGCAGCGGCCACGTAGCGTGGGGTGACAGAGTCGTCGAGCCCTGTCACCGTCAGCTCCGCTTTTTTGGTGGGAACCGTAACACGCACGCCGGATCCCTCCAAGGCTTCGCTCATTCTCCCGGCGAGAGAGGCGGCTCGCTGTGCGCCCTCGGGTCCGCCGACCTCCAGCAGTATACCGCCGGAAGCGGCCCGACGGGGGCGCAAGTCCTCGATCCCGTGGTCGGCGAGATTTATCTTTCCCCTTGCAGCGGAGATAGCCGCCGCGCAAGAGAGACTCGACCCCTCGGGTACCCAAACCGTGACGGCGGCCCGCGACGGCGGC
>NW_016966152.1:595-866 GCF_001483705.2 Eufriesea mexicana
GCCGCTCTTCTACTTATCGTTACCGTGCATCGTTACGGTCTTCGCGGTGGTCGCGGGAGGCGCACGGGCGGAGCTCATCCACGCGGAGCGTCGCCCCGTCTAACCGACGGCTCCCTTCGGCGCACTCGTAGGCACTCTCGCGGGCAGTTGCGAGGTAGCGGCCGCCTGCCGCTGCGCTCGCTTCTCGCGCCTACCGACGACGAGAGACCAGCTGGCCGCTGCGTCCTTCCCGGCTACGACCGGGGCCGCTACCGGGTCCTTCGCCTGGGCG
>NW_016966153.1:0-235 GCF_001483705.2 Eufriesea mexicana
GGGCAGAAATCCATATAACCGCTGTGTTTATCAGAAAAGTCAAAGCTACCCAAGCCTAACCGAAACCAACAGAACATAACAACACATAGCCTGACATAACCTGACGTGACGAGACAGCTACTGCTCCCTTCCCAGAGCTAAGCAGATGATACTAGAGCACAGTAGAGCACAGAGGTCCGCCGAATAGCAGTGTACAGCACAAAAGTTAATGCTATCCTGACCAAACATAGCCAGA
>NW_016966154.1:0-876 GCF_001483705.2 Eufriesea mexicana
ATAGCAGAAGTGTCATAGCTATACAATCCTAGCCCAGATCAACAGAACCAAACCAAGCGTAACATAACTCAACCTATGTTGACGAGACCACTATTGCTGGAACGCCAGGGCCAAGCAGAATATGTCAGAGCGTAGTACAGTGCAGAAATCCGACTAATAACGGTGTGTACCACGAAAGTCAAATCTATTCAAACGTAACCCAGACAGACGTAACTCAATCAAACGCAGCCTGGCCCAACCTAACGTGCAGAGACCGCTATTACTGTCTTCCCGAGGGCCGAGAAGGGTATAGGATTGCAATCTAGAACGCAGATATCGTCCGAAGAGCAGTGCACAGCAGAAAAGTCAACTTCAGCCTATTGTAACGTATCCAAACGTAATATAACCAAATGTAACCAAACAATTAACGCAACGTGCCGAGGAGACAATTGCTGGCTTCCCTGTATCCAAGCAGGGTATGATAGAGCATAGTAGAGTGCAGAAATCCACCGAATAGCAGTGTATAGCGCAAAAGTCGATGAAATCATAAGTATACGTGTCCTTACCTAACCTAACCAAACGTAACCTAAATAAGCCTATCGTTCAACGAACGCTATTGCTGGTCCCGCAGAGTCGAGCAGAGTTTAGTAGAGCAATGGAGAGCGCAAAAATCCACCGAATGGCAGTGTATGGCAAGAAAGTCAATGTTACACTACCCTAACCTAAACAAACGTAACATAACTAAGCCTAACGTGATGAGAGCACTATTTCCGGCCTCCTAGCGCGTAGCAGAGCATGGTAGTGGTGATCGGAGCGCAGACGTCCATAGAATGTCTGTGTATAGCACGAAAGTCAAAGCCATGCTAACCAAACCTAAGAAACCTAACCTAACCAAAC
>NW_016966155.1:0-475 GCF_001483705.2 Eufriesea mexicana
CCACGATATTAGTCGAAGATATGAATAAAATTGTACATTCCAGACTGATTCTATAGCATTGCAGTGGCTATAGTACGCCAATAGAATCTTTCCTCCTTATTATTGAAGAAAGTTAGCTCACCACGACATTAGTCCGAAATGTCAATAAAATTGAATTTTCGAGGCAGATGCTATAGGATTGCAACGGCCATAGCGCGCCAATAGTATCTTTTCACCATATTTATGCATCAAAGTTAGCGCACCACGATACTAGCCGAAAATGTCAATAAAATTAAATTTTTCAGCCAGTTTGTATTGCATTGCAATGTCTATAGCGCGCTAATAGAATCTTTCCTCCTTATTTACGCAACAGAGCCAGCTCAACACTATATATAGTCGAAAATGTCATTGAAATTTAATTTTCCAGACAGACTTTATTGCATTACTATGGCTATAGCGCGCCAATAGAATCTTCCCTCCTTATTTGTGCAATAAG
>NW_016966156.1:0-701 GCF_001483705.2 Eufriesea mexicana
ACAGATTAATACCTCGTCCACAGTAGTATACTGATAGATATAATGGATAACGCACAATCAATAAGAAACATCTCATGTCGTAACTTTAGTATATATTGATTGTTCCAGAATTGCTGTGGCGTGTGCATCCTCAAATAGCAAAGGCGCCAACGGAAACATTACAGTTATGATGCCTGCACTCAGTAATGTTTTGCCAATTTTTAATATCTCGAGGCACACTGGATATGTATTTCGTAATTCTGGAAATTTTACTGGCTTTAAACCATAACTGAACAGGTTAATCGAGCCGCAACATTGCTATATTGGTGCATATATGGCGTACAGTACTGTCAATAGGAAATATCTCATGCCATAACCACAATATACACCGATTATTCCTGAATCGCCTTGGAATTTACTTCCTCAGTGGACAAAGTGTTCAAACGTACATATTGCGGAGACGATGGCTATCCTCGGTACTGTATTGTCAATCTTCAATACCCCGAAGCTCACTGAATCTGTATTTTGTCATTCCAGAATTGTTGTAGGACTTAAATCATAATTGAACTGATTTATCCAACAGTTACAGTGCTATATTGGTGGACACAGTAAGTACCGCACGGTCAATTGGAAATATCTCAAGCTATAACCGCAATATACAATGGTAATTCCGAAAATAATTTCGAATTTTCATCCTGAATGGACAAAGTTAGTCCAACGGC
>NW_016966157.1:0-913 GCF_001483705.2 Eufriesea mexicana
ATATTTTCCAGCCAGATACTATATCACGGCAGCGGCTATAACACGCCAACGGAATTTTGCCTCGTTACTTATGCAAGAAAGTTTGCTCACAACGACAATAGTCGTATATGAGAGTAAAATTGAAATTTCCAGACTGATTCTATAGCATTGCAATGGCTATAGCACGCCAATAGAATCTTTCCTCCTTATTTATGCAAGAAAGTTACATCACCACTACATTATTCGAAAATGTTAATAAAATTTTATTTTCCCGCAATATTCTATTCCATTGCAGTGGCTATCGCACGCCAATGGAATCTATCAATTTTGCCTCCTTATTTATGCAAGAATGTTAGTTCACCACGATATTAGTCGGAAATGTCAATAACATTTAATTTTCCTGCAAGATTCTATACCATTGCAATGCCTATAGAACGCCAATAGAACCTTTCCTCCTTATTTAAGTAAGAAAGCTAGCTCACCGCGACATTTGACGACATTGTCAATACAATATAATTTTCCATGCAGTTTCTATAGCATTGCAATGACTATAGCACGCCTATTGAATCTTCCCTAATGGTTTATGTAAGAAAGTAGCTCAGTACGAAATTAACCGAGAATGTTAATAAAATTTTATTTTCCCGCAATATTCTATTGTATTGCAGTGGCTGTACGCACGCCAATAGAATCTATCCTCCTTATTTATGCATGGAGGTTAGCTCACCACGATATTATTCGAAAATGTCAATAAAATTGAATCTTCCTGAAAGATTCTATAGCTTTGCAATGGCTATAGCACGCTAATAGAATCTTTCCACCTTATTTATGCGAAAAAGTTTGCTCACACCGATATTATACGTAAACGTGGATGAAAATGAATCTTGCAGCCTGATTCTATAGCATTGCAATGGCTATAGCACGCCAATAGGATCTT
>NW_016966158.1:0-663 GCF_001483705.2 Eufriesea mexicana
TTAGGATAGCTTTGACTATTGTGCTACCCACAGCTATTGCGTGGATTTCTGCGCAATGATCTCGTCTAATATGTTGTCAATGTTTATGGGGAGGCCATGAAGTGCGGTCGTCTTACGTTAGTCATGTTATGTTACGTTTGTCTTGGTTAGGGTGGTTTGGGTTATGTGAGGGTGGCTTTGACTTTTCCGCTGTATCCTGCTGTTCTATGGATTTCTGCGCCATACTGTCCTGTAATATGTTCTGCTCTACTCTGGGGGGCCAGAAATAGTGGTCGCCGTACGTTAGGTTGAGTTATGTTACGTTTGGTTATTTTAGGATCGGATATATTAGGATAGGGTAGCATTGACTTTTGTGCCTTACTCGGCTATGCGGTGGGCATCTGCACGGCAGTGTGCTCTAGTATGTTCTGCTAGGCTCTGGTGAGGCCATCAATAGCGATCTCGAAACTTCTTTTTGAGACGTACTACGACTGGTTAGGTGAGGTTGGGTCAGGTAAGGTTAGGATACCTTCGACTTTTGTGCTATGCACCGCGATGCGGTGGGTTTCTGCGCTCTACTGTAACCTCATGCAGTCTAATTGTTTGTGGTAACGCCAACAGTAGCTGTCGCGGGACGTTATGTTTAGTTATGTGACATTTGTGTATGTAACGATTGGTCATGAT
>NW_016966159.1:0-1213 GCF_001483705.2 Eufriesea mexicana
CTATATGTAGTACGGTTATGGCTACAGACATTTGCGACTGAGAGTACGGTACTTAGTACATTAGTCAGCAGTGCACTGCAGCCGTTATATTCTCAGATAATATGGATCCTGTAGCAACTCTAGATGGAGAAAAGTCTGATCCGTTATAACTCGAGATATTAACAAGTGACCACTTAGTACTATATTTAGCCATCGCCACAGTGCAGTAGCCATTGAATTAGTTTGTTCACTGATGACTTATATTCCACCATAGTTCTAGAATAATCAATGTACACATCAGTTATATTTAAAGATATTTACAATTCACAGTGCGGTAGTTGGTACATCCACGATATCCGGCTGAAACCTACAGTGATGATTTATGTTTCACAGTGTTTCTAAAATATAATATGTACATACAAGGTGTGTCTACAGATATAAACAGTTCACAGTACGGTAGATGGTACATTCACATGCAGAGTAATGAGGACGTTGGGTTAACCTGTTCAGTGATGATTTGGGTACTGTAGCTACTCGAGAACGACAAAAGACATATCCGCTATAGCTCGAGATGTTAGCAGTTGACATAACATTACAGAGTGCAGCCATCGTCACAGTAATGTGTCCCTCGGATTAATTTTCTCACAGATGAATTAGATTCCACAGTAGTGTTGTAACAATCAGTGCATACATCAGTTATGGCTAAAGATATCTACAGTTCGCAGTACGTTAGTTGATGCAGAAGCAAATGGAGCACTGTAGCCGTTGGATTCGTCTTGTCAATATTGATCCATGCCCTATTGCAATTCTAGTATTGAAAAGGACTGGCCCATTACCGCTCGTGACGTTCATAACATGATACGGGGCTAAGCTCAGGCATCATTACAGTACCGTTTCCGTTGTACCAATTTGTTCACTGATGACTTAAATATCAGAGCAATTCTACAATAATCAACGTATAGGACTCTTATGACCACGGATACCTTGAACTGACTTAGCAATTTTTTGAGCAATCAATTGATATATCAGGCGTCTATAGTTATACTGATAAATGACGATATGATACCGAGTGTAGCCATCTGGACAGTATTATAGCCTTTGAAATAATCAATCCGCTGATCACCTAATATCTTCAGCAATTGTACATTGTTCAATGTATGTAGAATTTTCACAGGAGGCATTGACACCTGTCAAAAGAGCACCGAGCACAGCCACCACTAAACTACCGCAGCCA
>NW_016966160.1:0-380 GCF_001483705.2 Eufriesea mexicana
CATGTATGGATGGATAGATGTATGGAAAGAAGGATGTATGGATGGATGTATGTATGGATGAATCGTTGTCTGGATGGACGGAAATATGGATGGATTGAGGTATGGATGGACGGATGTACGTATGTATGAGTGTATGGATGTATATATGTATGGGTGTATGGATTGATGGATGTATGGCTGGATGGATGTAAGGACGGTTGGATTTGTGGACGTATGTATGTATGAATATATGGATGTATGAATGGATGGATGTATGTATGGGTGCATGTATGTATGTATGGATGTATGGATGTATGCATGTATGGATGTATGTATGCATGGATGTATGTATGTATGGATGTATGTATGTATGGATGTATGGATTTAAGTATGTATGGATG
>NW_016966161.1:0-1384 GCF_001483705.2 Eufriesea mexicana
TCCTACCTAGCCAAATATAACATAACCAAACGCAACGCAACTCCTTCAAACGTGCCGAGAGCGATGTTACTGCACTCCTTGGCGCCAAGCAGAGCATATTAGAGGAGAGTAGATTACGGAAGTCCATAGAATCGCAGTGCATAGCACAATAGTCGAAGCTACCCTATCCTAACATAGTTGAACTTAATGAAACCGAACGTTGCTTGCATCAACCCAACGCGCCGAGCCTTCTATTGCTTGCATCCCCTGAGCCAAGCAGAGTATGCTACAGAGCAGTGGGGTGCAGTTACCCACCGCATTGCAGTGTGTAGCACAAAAGTCAAAGATATACTAACCTAACCACTCCTTACCAAAGCCAACCGAACATAGCCTATCTAAGCGTAACGCGCCGAGAGTACTATTGCTGGACTCCCCAGAGCCCGGCAGGGCGTATTAGAGCAATGTAGGGAGCAGAAATCCACCGAATAGCGGTGTACAGCATAAAAGTCGAAACTACGCTATCCTTACTTGACCAAATGTAACATTACCTTACGTTATATATTACAATCTAACGTGCCGAGACCACAATTCCTGGCCTCACCAGTGCCAAGTAGAACACACTACAGCACAGTAAAGCAAAGAAGCCCTCCGAATAACAGTTTATGCCACGAAAGTCAAGCAACCCTAAACTGACCGAAACAAATATAATCTAACCACGCGTAGCCTAACTCAACCTAACGTGACGAGACCACTATTACTGTGCTTCCGTGAGGCTGGTAGAGTACTGTAGAGCAATGTAAGGCGTGGAGATCCAACGAATAGCGGTGTACAGCAGAGAAGACAAAGCCACACTTGCCAATCCAGGCCTAACATAACCAAGACAAACGTAACTTGACTCAGCCAAACGTGCCACGAACAATATTGATGACAACCCCACAGACAAGCAGATGCATGCAGAGCAATGCAGGGTGCAGACGTCAATCGAGTAGCAGCGTATAGTACAAAAGTCAAAGCTCGAGTAACCAAATCTGTCATAACCTTGCCAAGCCAAGCGCCACATAGCTCATTCCAGCATGCCAAGACGACAATTGCTGGACACCCCCGGAACAAGCAGAACATATAAGGGCACGGTAGAGCGCAGAAATATGCCGCATATCAGTGTATAGCACAAAACTTAGAGATTTTCCAAGCAAACCTGTCCTAACCTATAACCAAACGCAACCTAGCTAAACCCGTCGTGCAACGACCGCCATTGCTGGGCTCCGCAGAGTCGACCAAAGTACAGTAGAGTGATGAAGAGCGCTGGAATTCACCGGAAAGGAGTGTAGAGCGCAAAAAGTCAGAGTTATCCTATCCTAACCTAACCAAGCGTAATAAAAACGAACATAAGCTAACAAAACCTAAC
>NW_016966162.1:0-1413 GCF_001483705.2 Eufriesea mexicana
AGCTTTAACTTTTGCGCTGAACGCTGCTATTCGTTGGATTTCAACGCTCTACTGTGCTCTAGTCTGGCCTGCCTGACTCTGGGGTAGGCAGAAATAGCGGTCTCGTCATGCAAGGCAGTGTCAGACTATGTTTGGCTGTGTTCCGTTTGCTTGGGTTAGGCTCGGGTAGCTGCGTCTTTTCTGATATACTCTGCGATGACATGGATCTCTGCGTTCTACTTTCCACTAATGTGTTCCGCTTGACTCCGGGTACGCAAACAATACTGGTCGCGGCAGGTTGGGTTAAGTTAGGAAGCGTTTGCTTATGTTACGATTGGCTAGGTTACGAGAGGATAGCTTGGACTTTATCGGTTCTTTAATATTTTCAGCTTGCCTCTGGGAAGGCCAGCAATAGCGGTCTCAGCACGTTACGTTGTGTCATGTTACGTTCAGTTACGTTGGAATAGGCTAAGCTTGGACAGGGTAGATTTATCTTTTGTGCTGTAAACTGCTATTCGGTGGATTTCTGCGCTCTTCTGTGCTCTAGTATGGCCTACCTGACTCTGGGGTAGGCAGAAATAGCGGTCTCGTCATGTAAGGCAGTGTCAGTTTATGTTTGGCTGTGTTCCGTTTGCTTGGGTTAGGCTCGGGTAGCTGCGTCTTTTCTGATATACTCTGCGATTTCATGGATCTCTGCGTTCTACTTTCCACTAATGTGTTCCGCTTGACTCCGGGTACGCAAACAATACTGGTCGCGGCAGGTTGGGTTAAGTTAGGAAGCGTTTGCTTATGTTACGATTGGCTAGGTTACGAGAGGATAGCTTGGACTTTATATTTCGGTTCTTCGGTTCTTTAATATTTTCAGTTTGGCTCTGCCAAGGCCAGCGATAGTGGTCTCTGCACTTCATATTATGTCAGGTTACGTTCGATTAGTTTGGGTCAGGATAAGTTTGGAAAGGGTAGCGTTAACTTTTGCGCAGCACACAGCTTTTCGGTGGATTTCTGCGCTCTACTGTGTTCCAGTATGCCCTTTTTCTCTCCGGGGAGTGCAGCAACGGCGGTCTCGGCACTTCAGATTGAGTTAGGCTATGCATGGTTATGTTCTGTGGCATAGGATTAGGTTTGCGTAAATCTGACTTTTCCGCTTTGCACAGCTATTCTATGGATTTCTGCGTTCGGATCTTCACTGACTTGTTACTCTTGACTCTGGGGAGGCCAGGAATAGTGTTTGCGACACGCTAGTGTATGTTTGGATACGTTTGGTTATGTTACGTTTCTTTAGGTTAGTAGAGGATAGCTATGACTCTAGTGCTATAGTCTGTTATTAGGTGGATTCCTTCGCGCTACATTGCTCTGACATTTTCAGTTTGTCACTGGCAAGGCCAGCAATAGTGGCCTCGGCTCTTTATGTTGAGACATGTTACGTACGGTTTG
>NW_016966163.1:0-489 GCF_001483705.2 Eufriesea mexicana
CCACTAATGAGTCTAATCCAACGGCGACAGTGCTCTATTGGTGGATGTAGTAACTACCGTTCTGGAAACTTTAGACGTCTATATCCATAACTCATGTATACCGTGATCATACTGGAACTACTGCGGAAAGACAATCATCGCTGTACTGATTAATCCAGCGGCTGATGTACATTGATGATGGCTGTACTCAGTAACTTTGTCAATTGTCTGTATCTAGAGCAATATCAGATCTGTCCTGCGTCATGCTAGAATTGCTGTGGGATGTACATCATGATTGAACAAATTAATACACCGGCTACTGTGCGCTGCTGATGGATGTGCCAAGTACCGTAATGTCAACTGTAAACGTCTGCAGCCATAACCGAACTATACATTGATAATTCCACTATTGCTGTTGAACACAAATTATTAGTGAACAAATTAGTCCAACGACAGAACAACTGATAAGTTGTATGTCCTCAGTACTTTTCCGCCAATTTTTAATATTTT
>NW_016966164.1:0-1234 GCF_001483705.2 Eufriesea mexicana
ACTACTGGGTTCAGCAATCATCAACGTACACTAGGCGTACAAACTCGTTCACTGATGATATATCCTTCACAGTAGATATAGAATAATCAATGTATGCATGAGCTATGGCTAGTGATATTCAGTATTCCTAGTACGGTAGTTGATAATCCAAAAACAGAGTAACGTAGACGTTGGAGTAATCAGCTCAGTGATACCTATAGTTCCAAGTACGTTAGTTGATACATCCAAAGATTGAGCAATGTAGCCACTGCATAAGTCGACTCAGCGATGATTTAGGTTCCAGTGCAATTCTAGGTAACAAACGTCAGATCGGCTACAGCTCGTGATATTAACGTTTGACGAAACAGTGCTGAGTACAGGCTTCATCACAGTACCTTAGCCGTTCAACTAATTTGTTCACTGACAAAGTAAGTTTAACAGAAGTTCTAGAAAGATCAATGTATAGCACTGTTATAGCTGCAAACATATAATTAGCCGTACGGTACACATCATATCCATCAAAATTGCACCGAAGCCGTTGTGTTAACCCCTTCAATATTCATATAGATATAATAGCAATACCAGAATGACAAAAAACAGATCCGCTATAGCTTGAGATATTAAGACTTGACAAAAGAGTGACCAGCGCAGCCATCATCAGAGTACTCCAGCCGTTGTGTTAATCCGTTCACTGATGATTAAGGTACCATCGGAGTTCTAGAATAATCAATGCACGTATTACTTATGGAAGGAGAAACCATCGGAGTTCTAGAATAATCAATGCATGTATTACTTATGGAAGGAGACATTTCCAGGTCTCAGTACGGTAGTTAGTACATCCAAAAAGAGAGCACCGCGGTCGTTGGGTTAATCAGTTCAGTGACAATTTAATTCCACAGTAATTATATAACAACTTATGAATGTATCACAAATAGCTTGAGACGAATGCAATTCCCTGTACTGTAGTTGGTAAATCCACCAATATAGCAATGCAGGCATTGCATTGCCCTGTTCTGCTATGATTTTAATTCTATTGCAACGCTAGAGTGACAAAGGACTGACCCTTATCGCCTGATATATTATCAATTGTCGAAAAAGTGCTGAGTGCAGCCTTCATCGCAGTAGTTTTGCCATTTGACTAATTTCTTCCTGATTTCATATATTCAACAGAAATTCTTGAATGGTCAATGTATCGGACGGTTATGGTTACAGATATGTACAATTCACAATACGATGCTTTGTAAATCCATAAACA
>NW_016966165.1:0-241 GCF_001483705.2 Eufriesea mexicana
GTTATTAGTCCGATTTCTGCAATCTACAGTCCTCTGCTACATTCTGCTTGGCTGTGTGGGGCCTTGTGCAGTGGTAGCTGCACCATATATTGAGTAATGCTACGCTTGGTTGAGTCTGGTTACGTCAGGTTATGGAAGGATATCTACGGTCTTTGTGCCATTCACTGCTATTCGGTGGATTTCTGCTGTCTAATGCTCTCTAGTATGCTCTGCATGGCTCAGAGATGCCAAGCAATAGTGA
>NW_016966165.1:1670-1992 GCF_001483705.2 Eufriesea mexicana
AACTTTTTTGCTGTACACTTCAACGCGGTGGATTACTGCGCTCTACATCTCTCCACTATTCTCTTCTCGACTCTTTGAACGCCAACAGTAGTGGTCGTGGCAGGTTGGGTTTAGTAAGGTAATGTTTGGTTACGTTGCGTTTCGTTAGGTTAGGACAGGGTAGCTTCGACTTTTGTGCTACACAATGCTATACGGTCGATTTCTGAATCTCTATGTGCGCTAGGATGCTCTATTTGGCTCTGCGGAGGCCAGCAATAGCAGCCTCGTCACGTTAGGTTATGTTAGGGTACGTTTGCTGAGGTTATGTTTGCTTTGGTTGGGT
>NW_016966166.1:0-273 GCF_001483705.2 Eufriesea mexicana
CTTCCTTGCATAAGAAAGGAGGAAAGATGCTTTTGGCGCGCTATAGCCATTGCAATGCTGTAGAATCGGGCTGGAAATTTCAATTTTATTGACATTTTCGACTAATATCGTGGTGAGCTAACTATCTTGCATAAATAAGGAGTTACATTCTGTTGGCGTGCGGTAGACATTGGAATGATGTCGAATGTGGTTCGAAAATTCAATTTTCTTACATTTTCGTCTAATATCCTGGTGAGTTAGCTTTCTCGCATATATAAGGAGGATAGATTCTAA
>NW_016966167.1:0-245 GCF_001483705.2 Eufriesea mexicana
GAATCTTTCCTCCTTATTTATGCAAAAAAGTTATCTCACAACGATAATAGGAGAAAATGTCAAAAAAATTGTGTTTTCCAGCCGTATTCTGTTGCACTGCAATGGCCGTAGCACGCCAATTCATTATTTCCTTCTTATTTATGCAAGGAGCGTAGCTCGCCACAACATTATACGAAAAAGTTAAGAAAAATGATTGTTCCAGACAGGTTCTATAGCATTACAATGGCTATAACACGTCAATAGAA
>NW_016966168.1:0-1094 GCF_001483705.2 Eufriesea mexicana
TTTGATTGACATTTTCCGCTAATATTGTGGTGAGCTTACTTTCTTGCATAAATAAGGAGGTAGGATTCTATTGGCGTGCAGTAGCCATTGCAATGCTATAGAATCTGGCTAGAAAACTCAATTTTATTGTCATTTTCCATTAATACCATTGTGGGCCGACTTTCTTGCATAAAAATGGGGGAAAGATTCTATTGGTGTGCTATAGCCATGGCAATGCTATAGAGTCAGCCTCGCAATTTCAATTTTATTGATATGTTCTGCTAATATCGTTGTGAGGTAGCTTCCTTGCATAAATAAGGAGGAAACATTCTATTCGCGAGCTATAACCATTGCAATTGTTTAGTATCTGCATGGAAAATTCAATTTTATTGACATTTTCAACTAAAACCGTGGTGAGCTGTCATCCTTGCATAAATAAGGGGGAAAGATACTTTTGGCACGCTGTAGCGTTTGCAGTGCAATAGAATCAGGCTGGAAAATTCAATTTCATTGACATTTTCGACTACTATCTTGGTGAGCTATCTTTCTTGCATAAATAAGGAGGACAGGTTCTATTGGCGTGCTATAGCTATTGCAGTGCTATATGATCAGGCTGGAAAATTCAATTTTATACACATTTTCGGCTAATATTGTGGTGAGCTTACTTTCTTGCATAAATAAGTTGGAAGAATTCTATTGGCGTGCAGTAGCCATTGCAATGCTATAGAATCTGGCTCGAAAACTCAATTTTATTGACATTTTCCACTAATATCATTGTGAGCCGGCCTTCTTGCATAAATATGGAGGAAGGATTCTATTGGCGTGCTATGGCCATTGCAATGCTATAGCATCTGGCTCGAAAATTCAATTACATTGACATTTTCACTAATATCGTGGCGAGCTAACTTTCTAGCAGAAATAATGAGGAAAGAATCTACTGACGTGCTATAGCCATTGCAGTGCTATAGCATCTGGCTCGAAAATTCAATTTCATTGACATTTTCGGCCAATACCGTGGTGAGCTAACTTTCATCTATAAATAGGGAGGAAAGATTCTATTGGCGTGCTATAGCTAATGTAGTGCAGTAGGATCTGGCTGGAAAATTCAATTTTAT
>NW_016966168.1:9906-10435 GCF_001483705.2 Eufriesea mexicana
GGAAAATTCAATTTTATTAACATTTTCGGCCAATACCGTGGTGAGCTAACATTCATCGATAAATAGGGAGGAAAGACACTATTAGCGTGCTATAGCCATTGCAGTGCAATAAAATCTGGGTGGAAAATTCAATTTGATTGACATTTTCGGCTAATATTGTGGTGCGCTATCTTTCTTGCATGAATAAGGAGGACAGGTTCTATTGGCGTGCTATAGCTATTGCAATGCTGCAGAATATGTCTGGAATACTCAATGTTACTTATATTTTTGACTGATATCGTGGTGACATAACATTCTTGCATAAGCAAGGAGGAAAGATTCTACTGGCGAGCTATTGCCATTGCAATGCTATAGAATCTTCTTTGAAAATTCAATTCTATTGACATTTTCGTCTAATATCGTGACGAGCTAACTTTCTTGCATAAAAAATTAGAAAAGAATCTATTGGCGTTCTATAGCCATTGCAGTGCTATTGCATCTGGCTCGAAAATTCAATTTCATTGACATTTTCGGCCAATACCGTGGTGAG
>NW_016966169.1:0-277 GCF_001483705.2 Eufriesea mexicana
AGCGGACAAATCATCCGAAAAGCGGTGTGTAGCTCAAAAGTTAAAGCAACCTCATCCTAATCGACCAATCGTAAGATAAACCGGCGTAACAGAACACAAGCTGACGTGCCACGAAAGCCTTTGCTGGCCTGACGAGAGCTAGGCAGAGTATAGCAGAGGTACGTGCGACACCAGGATAGTCGAGTAGCTATGTCTTGCAAAAAAGTACGAGATATCATAACCTAACCTGAACTAACACAGCCTAACCGAACGTAACCAATCCGTAACTAACGTACCT
>NW_016966170.1:0-596 GCF_001483705.2 Eufriesea mexicana
GCTACCCTATCCTAACGCAGCCAAACGTAAGGTAACCAAACGTAGCTGAACTCAACATTACATTGCGAGACCTCTGTTGCTGCAACCTCCAGTTCCAAGAAGAACATATTAGAGGAGAGTAGGGCGCAGAAATACATAGAATCGAAGTGCATAGCAGAGAAGTCAAAGTTATACGAACCAAACCCAAACTAATACAACACAACCGTCCGTAGCGTAGCTCAACATAACGTGCCGCGAACACCATTGCCGGCTTCTCCAGAGACCAGCAGAATACGCTAGAGCGCAGTAGAGCACAGAAGTCCATAGGTTGTCAGTGTTGAGCACATACGTTAAAGGTACCATATCCTAACCCGGCTAAACCTAACTTAACCAAACGTAACCACACCCAACTTTGCGTGCCGCGACCCGTTTTGCAGGCCTAAACCCAACTTTGCGTGCCGCCACCCGTTTTGCAGGCCTCACAACCAAAAAGCAGGTCATGTTAGAGGAGAGTAGAACGCAGAGGCCCATAGAATGGCAGTGTATAGCACTAAAGTCAAAGAAACCCAAAACTAACACAGACAAGCCTATCCAAACCAAACGCAATGTAACATGTC
>NW_016966171.1:0-544 GCF_001483705.2 Eufriesea mexicana
CCTAACCTAACGAAGCGTTACATCACCAAACGTTATATATCTCAACCTATCGCGTCGAGACCACGTTTATTGGCCCTCCCAGAGACAAGCAGCACATTCTGGAGCACAGCGAAGTGCGAAAATCCACCGAAGAACGATTTATACCACGAAGGGCGAAGCTCTCCGAAACTAACCTAACCTAACCTAGCCAAACCAAACCAAAACGGACTCAACCTAACTTGCCGAGGCCACAATTGCTGGCCTCCACAGAGCAAAGCATAACATATTAGGGCACGTTAGAGTGCCGAAGTTATTCTGATAGCAGTGCGTATCACAAACAAAAGTCAAAGCTATCCTATCCTAACCTAGCCAAACGTACTGTAACCTTACGCAGCCCAAATCGTCCTGACGTGCCGAGACCACCAGTGCTGCCCTCCACTGAGCCAGAAAGGGCATATTTGCGGAGAGTGGAGCGCAGGAATCCACCGAATACCAGTGTATGGGACAAAAGTCAAAGCTATCCTGAATTATCCTAACCGTTCGAAAAATAGCGAGACGTACCCTG
>NW_016966172.1:0-503 GCF_001483705.2 Eufriesea mexicana
GGTCTCGACTCGTTCGGTAGGGTCAGGCTATGTTTGTCAATGTTCTGTTGGTTTGGGTTTGGCTAGGGTAGCTTTGACTTTTCCGATATACACTGCGATTCTATGGATTTCTGTGTTTTACTCACCTCTAAAATGTTCTGCTTGACCACGGCGAGGCCAGCAATGGTGGCTGCCACACGTTAGGTGGAGCAATGTTAAGTTTAGTCATGTTACGTTTGGCTGGGTTAGGTGGGTATATCTTCCTCTTTAGATCTGTGGTCTACTACTAGGTGGTTTCCTGCGCCATATAGTACTCTAACGCTTTGAGCTTGGCTCTGAGGATTCCAGCAACAGTGTCCTCTGCACGTATAATTTTGTCAGGTTACGTTCTGTCAGGCTGTGTCTGGCTATGTTTTGCCAGGACAGCTCTGACTCTTGTGCTGTGCACTGCAATTTGGCCAAATTCTGCGCTCTACTGTGCTCTAGTATGCCCTGCTTGGCCCTTGGGAGGGCACCAATAGCGG
>NW_016966173.1:0-811 GCF_001483705.2 Eufriesea mexicana
CAAACCAACGGAGCATAACCAAGCATTGCAAAACCCAACTTACTGTGCCGAGACCGCTATTGCTGTCCAACCCAGAGCCAAGCTGGTCATACTAGAGCACAGTGGTGTGCAGCAACCCACCGAATTGCAGTGTGCAGCATAAAAGATAAGGCTATCCTCACGAAACTCAATCTGACGCAACCTAACCGAACGTAACATGACTCATCATAACCTGCAGAGACCACTATTGCTGGCTTTCCCAGAGCCAAGCTTAAAATAGTGAAGCTCAGTAGGGAGCAGAAATTCACGTAACAGCAGACTACAGCAGTAAAGTGAAAGCATCCTCTCCTAACATAACCAACCGTAACAGAACCAAGCGTAACGTAACTCAGCCTAACGTGCAGAGACGACTGTTGCTGCCCCCACCCCCAGTATCAAGCAGAACATGCTAGAGCGCAACAGAGCGCAGAAATCTACTGAACATCAGAGTATAATACAAAAGTCAAGGCAACCCTATTTTAATATATACAATCATAACATAACCAAGCGTAACATAAATAAATCTAACGAACCGCGACCACTATTGCTGGCCACCCTATAGCCAAGCAGAAAGTACTAGAACGCAGTAGAGCGCAGAAATCCGTGGATAGCAGTGTATAGCACAAAAATAATGCATACCCGAGTCCAACCTGACCGACCTTAACCTATCCAAACGTAGTGTAACTCAACATAGCGTGGCGAGGCCAATGTCGATGACCTACCCAGAGCTGTGCAGAACGTGTTATAACACAGTAGAGAGCCGAAATCCCCCGAATAGCAGTCTACAGCACAA
>NW_016966174.1:0-11680 GCF_001483705.2 Eufriesea mexicana
AATGATACGACTGGCTAGGTTTGGAGATGGTAGCATTGGCTTTTGTGCTATACACTGCTATTCCGTCGATTTCTGCTCTATACTGTACCTAGTATATTCTGCTTGGCTCTGGGGATGTCAGCAACTATGGTCTAGGTACGCTAGGTTCAGCTATGTTACGTTTGGTTTGGCTAGGCAAGGATAGCTTTGACTGTTGTGCTGTACACTGCCATTAGGTGGATTTCTGTTCCCTACTTTGTTGTTATATGCTCTGCTCGGCTCTGGGGATGCCAGCAATGGTGGTCGCTGCAAGTTAGTCTATGTTAGGCCACGTACGGTTGCGTTAAGTCAGCCTGTGTTAGGCTTGGATAGATTAGACTTTAAAGGCATACACTGATATTCGGTTGGTTTCTGCGCTCTACTATGCTCTACTATATCCTGCTTGGCTCTTGCGAGTCCAGCAACAGTGGTCGCTGTACGGTATGTTGAACTACGACGCTACGTTTGGTTAGGCTCCGTTTGTTTGGGTTGGGCTAGGCTAGCTTAGGCTTTTCTGACATTCACTACGATGCAATGGGTTTCTGAGCTCTACTATCCAATAATATGTTCTGCTTGGCTCTGCGGAGGGGAGCAGTCGCTGTGGCGGCACGTCAGGTCTTGTTAGCTTGCGTTTGGCCGCACTACGTCTGGCTAGGTTACGAGGTGGTAGCACTGACTATTGTGCTATACACTGCTTCTCGGGCGATATCTGCGCTCTACATTGCTCTACTTGCATCCGCTTATCTCTGTGCAGGCAAGCAATAGTGAACTCGTCACGTTAATCTTAGTCAGTTTACGTATTGTTTGGTTACGCAAGGCCAGGTTTGGTTAGGGTTTCTCTTACTTTTGTGCCATACACTGCCATTTGGCGGCCTTCTGCGCTCTACTGTGCTCCAGTATATTCTAGTTGCCTCTGGGAACTCCAGCAAAAGTGGTCTCGGCACGTTAGGTGAGTTTAGGATGCGTATGGTTATATTACGTTTGGATAGGTTAGGATAGGGTAGTTTCGGCTTTTGTGCTATACAAAGATGGTCGGTGGACTTCCGCGCTCTGCTGTGCTCTACTATATCCTGCTTGCCACTGGCGAGTGCAGCAATAGTGCTCTCGGTACGTTAGGATGGGTTATGTTATCCTTGGCTTAGCCTGGTTTGGTTCCGTTTGGTTATGGCAGTTGTGACTTTTGTACTATACACTGCTTTTCGGTCGATACCTGCGACCTGCATTGCTCAACTAACATCCGCTTGACTCTGGAGATGGAGCAACGGTGTGCGTGGCACGTACCGTTGCGTTAGGTTAAGTTTGGTTAGGATGGCTTCTACTTTTGTGCTATACACTGCCATTCGTTCGATATCTGCGATCTGCACTGCTGTATCCGCTTCGGCTGGTCTCCGCGGAGGACAGCAATAGTGGCCGTGGCACATTTGTTTCTGGTATGTAACGAGTGGTTAGCTTTGTTTGGGCTAAGTTTGGTCAGGATGGATTTGACTTTTGTGCTATATACAGATAGAGGGTGTATTTCTGTGCTCTACTATGCTCGAATATGCTCTGCTTCGCCCTGGCGAGTCAAGCAATAGTGGTCGCCCCACGTAAGGTTGAGTTGGATTACGTTTGGTTTGGTTAGGTTGCGTTGTGTTAGGTTAGGATATCTTTGACTTTTGTGCCGCACACTGCCATTCTAGGGAGCGCTGTGCTCAATCTGCTCCCTCCTGTGTGCCACCACTCTCTGCTTGTGCCTTTGTAGACGCCAGGAATAGTGCTTTCGGCACATTAGATTTTGGTTATGATACGTTTGGCATTGTTAGCCTTGGCAAGGTTTCGTTAGGATGGCGTTGACTTTTGTGCTATACACAGCAATCCGGTGGATTTCAGCGCTCTGTATTGCTCTACAATACTCCGTTCGACCCTGAGGAGGCCAGCAATAGCGGTCGTGTCACGATAGGCTGGGTCACGTTACGTTTGGTTAAGTTGGGATAGGTTGGTTTGGGTTAGGGTACCTTTGATATATGTGCTCAACACAGACCTTCTATGAACTAATGTGCTCTACTGTGCTCCATCATATTCTGCTTGTCCCTGGGGACGGCAGTAGTGGCGGTCGCGGCACGTTTGATAGTGTTATGTAGTGTTTGGGTAGGTTAGGTTAGGTTAGGTTTGGTCAGGGTGCTTCAGACTTTTGCGCTATGAACTGCAGTGCGGTCGATTTCTACTCTTTACTGAGTTCTAGTATATTGTGCTTGGCCCTGCGGAGGACGGCAATAGTGGTCTCCGCACGTTAGGTTGGGTTAGGTTGAGTTTGGTTATGTCACGTTTGGTTAGGTTAGGACGGAATAGATCTGACTTTTGTGCTATGCACTGACCTTCGGCGGATTTCTGCGCTCTACTGCGCTCTTGTATGTCATGCTTGGCTCTGTGGAGGGCAACTGCAACTGTTTCGGCACGTTAGGTTGAGTCAGTCTACGTGTGGCTACGTTCTCTTGGTTCGAGTCAGGCTTGGGTAGCTTCCAATCTTCTGATAAACACTGCGATTATATGGATTTCTGAGTTCCACTCTCCACTATTGTGTTACGCTTGACACTGTGGAGGACCGGAATAGTGGTCGCGGCACGTTAGGTTGACTTATGTTGCGTTTGGTTATGTTACGTTTGGCTAGGTTTGAAGAGGATAACTAAGATTTCAGTACTACAGTCCCCTATTAGGCGGATTTCTGCGCCCTACAGGGCTCTAATATTTTAAGTTTGGCTCTGGCGAAGCCAGCAATACTGGCCTCAGCCCGTGATAATGAGCCAGGTTACGGTCGGTTGGTTTGGGTCAGGCTAATCTTGGTCAGGCTAGCTTTAACCTTTGTGCTGTACGCTGCCATTCGGAGGATTTCTGCACTGCACCGAGCTCTAGTATGTCTTGCTTGGCTCTGGAAATGCCAGAAAGTGTGGTCTCGGCACGTCATGTTAAGTCAGCTTACGTCCGGTTAGTTTGGGTTTCGCTAAGTTTCGTCAGGGCAACTTCAACTTTTGCGTGGCACACTGACATACGGTGGATTTCTGCGCTCTACTGTGCTCTAGTATACCCTGCTTGTCTTTGGGGAGGGCAGCAATGGCGGCCTCCACACGTTAGGATGAGTCAGGCTATGTTTGGTTAAGTTCTGTTGGTTCGGGTGGGTATGACTTTTCCGATATACACTGCGAGTCTATGGATTTCGGCTTTCTGCATTCCACTACTGTGCTCTGCTTGCCTCTGGGGAAACCGGCAGTAGTGGTCCCGGCATGTTAAGTTGTGATATATAACGTTTGGTTATGTTACGTTTGGAAAGGTTAGGATACAACAGCTTTGACTCCTGTGCTACACACCATTATCCGGTGGATTTCTGCGCTGTGCTCTGCACTAGCATATACTGCTTGGCTCTCGGGAGCCCAGCAGTATTCCTCTCGGCTCGTTAGTCTGAGATATGTTCCGACTGGTTACGCTACGTTTGGTTAGGTTAGGAGGCGATAGCTTTGACTTTTGTGATATAAGCTGCTATTTTGCGGTTTTCTGCTCTCATCTGCGATCTAATATTCCCTGCTTCGATCTGGGAATGTTTGGAATGGTGACCGCGGCGCGTTAGGTCGTGGTGCGTTACGTTTTGTTAGGTAAGGTTTGCTTGGGTTTCGTTAGCATATCTTTGACTTACGTGCTGTACACTGCCATTCTATGGATCTTTGCTCCCTGCTCACCTCTAGTGTGGCCGTTTGGCGGTGGGTATGCCAGCAATTGTGTGCTGCGATCGATAGGAAATGATTCGTAACGTTTGATTAAGATAGGTTGGGTCAGGTTAGGTCAGGATACCTCCTACTTTCTTGCTGTACACAGCTATTCGGACAATTCCAGAATCCTACATGGCTCTGCTAATCTCGGCTTAGCTCTCATGAGGCCAGCAATGCCTTTCGTGGCACGCCGTCCTGTGTTACGTTGCGTCTGCTTAAGATACGATTGGTTAGGTTAGAATAGGGTAGCTTGGACTTTTGTGCTGCGCACTGCTATTCTATGGACGCCTGCGCTGTTCTGTGCGTTATCGCACTCCTCTTGTCTGTGTGGACGCCAGGAATTGTGCTCTCGTCACGTTTGGTTGAGTTACGTTACGTTTGTTTAGGTTAAGTTTGGTTAGGCTTGGTTAGGATAGCTTTGACTTTTCAGCTATACACTGCTATTCGGACGATTTCAGCGCTCTCCGTTGCTCTGCTGTGCTCTGCTTAGCTCTCTTGAGGCCAGCATTAGCAGTCGTGGAACGTCAGTATGGGTTATGTTACGTCCTCTTATGTCATGTTTTTGTATGTTAGGATAGGGTCGATTTGACTTTTGCGCTATACACTGCTGTTCGGTGGATGTCTGCACTCTGCTGTACTGTAATATGCTCGGATTCGCGCTGGGGATGCCGGCAATAGTGCTCTCAGCACGTTAATTTATGTTATGCTACGTATGGTTAGGATACGTGTGGTCTGGTTAGGATAGGATGTCCTTGTCTTGCGTGCTGTACGCTGATATTCGGTGGATTTCTGCGCTCTCGATTGCTCTACTATGCTCTGGTTGGCTCTGGGGTGGCCAGCAATTGTGGTCTCGGCGCGTTGGGTCCTCTAAGTCTGCGTTCGGTTAGGCTACGTTTGGTTAGGTTATGATGAGATAGCTTTGACTTGTGCGCTGTTCACTGATGTTCGGTGCATTCCACGCTCTTCACTGCTCTACTATAATCCGAATGACTCTCGGGAGGCCAGCAATAGCGGTCGTGGCACGTTAGGCTTTGTTAGGTTATGTTTGTCTATGTTAGGTTAGATTACGTTTGGCTATGATGGCTTTGACGTTTGTGTTATACACTGCTATACGGTGGATTCCTGCGATCTACTGTGCTATAATAAGTTCTGCTAGGCTCTATGTAGACAAGAAATAGCAGTCTCGTTTCAATACGTTTAGTTATTATACGTTCGGTTAGGATAGGTTAGGTCAGCTTTGGTTAGAACATCTCCGACTCTTGTGCTATACACTACTATATGGTGGCTTTCTGTGTTCTACTGTGCTCTAGTATATTCTGCTCGACCCCGGGGAGGCCAGTAATAGTGGCTTCGCCCCGTTAGGCTGAGTTATGATTCGTTTGGTTATGTTACGTTAGTATCGGTTTGGTGTGAATAGATTTTACTTCTGTGGTATGCGCTGCTATTCGGTGGATCTCTACGGTCTAGTGTGCTCTAGTATGTATAGTTAGTTTGGTTTGGTTTTTTGGGTCCTGTTGGGATAACCTTGACGTATGTGCTCTACACTGATACCCTATGGACTTCTGTGCCATACTTGCTGTAATATACTCTGCTTGTCGATGAGGAGGCGGGCAATAGTGGTCGCGGCACGTTAGGTTTAGTTACTCTAAGTTTGGTTTGGTTAGGTTAGGCATGGTTAGGATAGGGTAGCTTTGACTTTCGTGCGATACACAGTCATTCGGTGGATTCCTTCGCTCCACTGTGATCTACTGCAATCTCCATGTCCCTTAGGGGCCAGCAACAGAAGTCGCGGCACGTTGCGTGGAGATTTTCTACGATACGCCATGTTATGTTAATTTGGGTTAAGTTAAGATATCTTCCACTTTTCCGCTGTACACTGCGATTCTATGGACATCTGCGCAACACTCCCTTCTAATATGGTCTGCATGACTCTGGGGTGGTAAGCAATATTGGAGGCGACACGTTAGGTGGAATTTGATTACGTTTGGTATTGAACGACTGGTTGGGTTTTGATCCGTTACCTGTGACTTTTGCGCTATAAACTGCTATCCGCTGGATTTCTGTGCTATAGTGTGCTATAGTATACTCTGCTTCGCTCTGGGGAGGACAGCATTAGTGGCCTCGGCGCTAGAGTTTAAGATAGGTAACCTACAGTCACGTTATGTACGGCCAGGTTAGGATATGGTAGCTCTGACTATTTAGCTATACACCGCCATTCGCGGATTACTTAGCTCCACATTACTCTAGTATGCTCTGCTTGCCTCTCGGTAGGCCAGCAATAGTAGCCTTGGTAACTTACGTATAGCTCGTCTGCGTTCGGTTAGGTTAGGCTAGGGCATGTTAGGTTAGGATATCTTCCACTCTTGTGCTACACGCTGAAATGAGGTGAATTATTGCACTCCACTGTGCTCCAGTAAACTCTGCTTGGCTCTGCGGAGCCAAGAAATAGTTCTCTCGGCGCATTAGGTTAAGCTACGTAACGTTTGCTTATACTACGTTTGGATAGGTTAGAATAAGATTGAGTCCACTTTTGTGCCATACACTGCTTTTCGCTGGATTTCTGCGCTCTTGTCTGCTCTAATATGTTCTGCTTTGCATCGAGGAGGGCAGCGATAGTGGCCTCGTCACGTTAGGATAAGTTACACTACGTTCGGTTACGTTACGTTTGGTTATGTTAGGACAGGGTAGTTGTTTCCTTTGTACTATACACAGCTATACGGTGGAGTTCTGCGCTCTACTGTACTCTAATGCGCTCTGTTTGGCTCTGGGAAGGCTTGCAACTCTGGTTCCGGCAAGTAAGTCTGAGGTATATTATGTTCGGCTTGGTTAGGCTTAGTTAGTGTAGGTTTGATTTTTGTGCTGTACACCAATACTCGGTGGATTTCTACGCCCTACAGTGCTCTACAATACTCTGTTCGACTCTGGGGCGGCCACTAATAGTATTCGCGGTACGTTAGGTTGACTTATGTCACGTATGTGTATGTTACGATTGCCTATGTTAGGAGAGGATTGTCTTGACTATTGTACTGTACACTGCTACTCGGTGGATTTCTGCGCCGTACCTTGCTCTCATATGATCAGCATAGCTCTGGAAAGGCCAGCAATTGTGGTGTCGGCTCGTTATGTTTAGTTAGGCTACCTTTGGAAAACTAGGTTATGTAAGGTTTGGTTAGGATATCTTCGTCTTTTGTGCTTTGCACTGCAATGCGGTGGACTTCTTCGCACTACTGTGCCCTAGTATATTCTGACACACGCTGTGGAGGTCAGCAATAGTGTTCTAGGCGCGTTAGGTTAAGTTTGGTTACGTTTGGTTATGTTATGTTTGGTTAGGTTAGTCTAGGATAGCTTTGACTTTTGTGCAATAAACGACTTTTCGGTGGATCTCTGCGCTCTGCTGTGATCTTGAATGCTCTGCTTTGCTCTGGGGAGGGCAGAGATAGCGGCCACGACACAATAGCTTGAGTCATGCCATGTTTGGTTATGTTATGTTTCTTTGGTTCTGATTTGACTAGCAATGATTCTTCTGCTATACCCTGCGACATATGGATTACGGCGCACTCCTCTACTCTAATGTGTCCTGCTTTGCTCTGCGGAGGCCAGCAATACCGGTCACCGCACGATAGGTTAAGATAGATGACGTTTGGTTAGGTTTGGTTAGGTTGGGTCTGGTTTGGATTGCTTCGACTTTTGTGCTCAACACTGCTATTCTATGGACTTCTGCGCTCTAATATGCTCCATCGTGATCTGCTTGTCCCTTGTGACGCCAACAATATTGATCGCGGCACGTTAGGTTTAGTTAAGAAGCGTGTAGTTAGGGTTCGCTACGGCGCGTTAGGACAGGATAGTTTTGACTTTCGTGCTTTACACTGTAGTTCGATCGATATCTGCGTCCCGCGCTGCTCTACTAGCATCTGCTGGCCTCAAGAGGGCCAGCAATGCCGGTCGTCTTACGTTCGGTTGCGTTAGGTTACTCTTGGTTTGGTTATGTTAGGTTAAGTTTGGTCAGGATGGCACTGACCTTTGCGCTATGCACCGCTGTTCGGTGGATTTCTGCGCCCTACATTGCTCTTCCATATTATTCCCGCCTATGGGGATGCCCGCAATGAGTGGGCTTGGCACGTTAGATCGTGTGAGGCTACGTTAGTATAGGTTATGTTAGGCTGCCTTAGGTTCTGATAGTTTCGACTTATGTGGTTTTTAATGTTGTTCGGTGGATTCCGGCGCTCTACTGTGCAGCATCATATTTCGCTTGTCTGTGTGGAAGCAAGCAACCCTGTCCTCGGCACGTTATGTTAAGTTAGGTTACGTTTGCTTATATTACGTTTGGCTAGGTCAGGATAGGATAGAGTTGACTTTTGTGCTATAGACATCTATTCTGTGCACTTCTCCGCATACACTGCATGTTTCTGGGGAGGCCAGCAGTAGTGGTCCCGGCACATCAGGTTGAGTCATGGTACGATTTGTTAGGTTACGTTTGCTTGAGTTCTGTCTGGATAGATTCGGTTTTCGTTCCATACGCTGCTATTCGGTGGATTTCTGCGCTCTACATTGCTCTACTACACTCTGCTCGACCCTCGGGAGGACAGCAATAGTGGTCGGGGCACGCTAGGTTGGGTCAGATTATGTTTGGCTAGGTTAGGTTACGATGTGTTAGGTTATGGTAGCTTCACTTTCGTGCTGCTCAATACTATTCTATTGGTTTCTGCGCTCTTGAGTGCGCGTTCACACATTGCATGTATCTGTGGACGCCAGGAGTAATGATGTCGGTACGTTAGGCTCTGTTAGGTTTGGTTGGGTTTGGTGGGAATAGCTATGACTTTTGTGATATACGCGGCTATTCTGTCGATTTCAGCGTCCTACACAGCTCTACTCTGCAGTGATAGGCTCTCGTCAGGTCAGCGATACTGGCCGTGGCACCTCAGACTGTGTTACGTTACGTTTGGTTATATTATGTTTGGCATTCTAAGGAGGTGATATCTCTGACTTTTGCGCTATTCACTGCTATACGGTGGATATCAGCCCTCCACAGTGCTTTAGCATATTCTGCCCAGCTCTGGGGATGTTAGTTACACTGGTCCCTGCACGTTAGTTTGAGTTAGGCTACCTTCGGTTATGTTACGTATGGTTATGTTCGGAGAGAGTAGGTTCCACAATTGTGCCATGCACTGCGATTCCATTGATTTCTTCGCTCTACACCCTTCTAAAATTTTCTGCTTGGCTCTGGTGACGGCCGCAATAGTGGTTACGTGGCCTGAGGCTGAGTTACGTTACATTCCATGACGTTATGTTTGGCCTGGTTAGGATAGGATAGCATTGACTATGATTGACATCATTGAGACCGTCTCTCTCTCCATTGTAACCTAGGTCAGGGTAACCACGGGCTGGCGTGTGGAGGCCCGTCTGTTCCAGAGACCGTGGTCCGGGCGCGCGACGTCGCGTGGTGGTCGCGCGGCGATCGCAGGGTTTGCGTGCGTTGCGGTGCGGTGGTATGCGTGTTGAGTGTGCCTGGAATCGACCCATATCGCGCGCATGGACATGATCGTTTCGGGTGCGATTCCCGTTGCGCAGCGGGAGGGGTGGACGAACTGCGGTTGTGTCGCGGGGGCGCACTGGCATTTGCGTCGCCGCGAAGTCCAGGGCGCAACGAAATGCGATGGGCTGGCCATGGTGGGGGTTTTAGTGTGTAAAAATCCCACATAACCGCCCCCTCCTCTAAGGGAGCCGGGTATCATTGGAAGTATTCCCCCACGCGAAGAAAAAGAAAAAAGAAGGATAGCATTGACTGCTCTAATATGTTCTCCATTGCTCTGGGTAGAGCAGCAATTGTGGCCTCGGCACGTTAGTTTGAGTTATGTCAGGTTTGGCTTGGCCAGCTTGGGTCAGGTTTGGCTAGGATGGCTGCGACTTTTGTGCTGCTACTCGGGCGACTTCTGCGCTCTGCATTTCTCTAGAAGACTCTTCTTGTGTGTGGGGAGGTCCGCAATAGTTGTTGTGGCACGTTTGGTTGAGTTATGTTGCGTTTGGTTTGGTTAGGGTAGGTTACGTTTTGTTAGGGAGGCATCGAAATTTGTGCTATACACTGCCATTAGGTGGACTTCTGCGGTCTACTGTGCACTTATATATACTGCTTGGCTATGGGGAGACCAGCAGTAGTGCTTTCGGCAGGTTATACTGTGTCGATTGCGTTCGGTTAGATTAGGTTATATAAGGTTAGGCTGGGATGGTGCTGACTTCTGTGTTACACACTGCTCTTCTACGGACTTCGGCGCCCTACTGCGCGCCACCACACTCTACTTGCTTCCGGGGACGCCAGGAATGGTTGCCGCAGCGCGTTAGGTGGAGCTTTGCTACATACTGTTATGTAAGGTGTGGTTAGGCTTGGATAGGATAGCTTCGACCTTTGTGCTATACACTGCTATTCGGTGGATTTCTGCGCTCTACCGTGATCTAATAGGCTCTGCTTGGCTTGGGGAGGACAGCAACGGTGGCCTCGTCATGTTACCATGTGTTAAGTTACGTTTGCCTATGTTACGATTGGCAAGGTTAGGAAAGGATTGCCATAACTTTTCAGCCATACACTGCTATCCGGTGGATTTCTGCACCGTACATTGCTCTAATATGTTCTGCTTGCATCGGGCGAAGCCAGCAGTTGCGGTCGTGGCACGTATCGCTCAGCTATGCTACGCTTGGTTTGGTTGGGTTGGGATAAGTATGGTTAGGAGTGCTATGACTTTTGTGCTATACGCGGCTATTCGGAGGATTTTTCCGCTCCACGTTGCTCAAATATACTCTTCTCGACTCTGGGGAGGCCCGTAATAGTGGTCTCGGCCAGATAGGTTTGGTTAGGTTATGTTTCGCTCCGTTACGTTAGTTTGGGTAGGGATGGATAGATTTGACTTTCGTGGTATACACTGCCATTCGGTGGATTTCTACGCTCCACAGTGCGCTATTGTGCTCTGCTTGGCTATGGGGAAACCAGTAATAGTGGCCTCGGCACGATAGGTTGAGATAGAGTGCGCTTGGACAGGTTTTGTTAGCAACGGTTAGGCTTGGATAGCTTCGACTTTTCTACAGTACACTGCGATTCCATGGATGTCTGTGCTCTACTCTCCTCTATTATGTTCTGCTTCGCTCTGTGGAGGCCAGCAATACTAGTCGCGGCACGATAGTTTGAGATACGTAACGATTTGTTAGATAATGTTTGGTTAGGTTTGGTTACGTTGGCGTCCACTTCTGTGCTGTTCACTGCTGTCCGTTCAATTTCTGCGCTTTACTGTGCACTAATACGTTCTGCTTGGCTCTGGGGAGGCCAGCGGTAGAGGACTCGGCTCGTTAGGGTGAGTTAGGCAACTTTTGCTTAGGTTAGGTTATGTCCGGTTAGGTTAGGGTATCTTCGACCTTTGCGCTTTACACTTCAGTTCGACGGATTTCTGCGCTCCACTGTGCTCCAGTATATTCTGCCTTGCTCTGTGATTGTCAGCAATAGTGTCCTGGACACGTTAGTTTGTGTCATGTTACGTTTGGTTGTGATCAGCTTGTTTATGTCAGGCAAGGGTAGCTTTGACTTTTGTGGTGTGCACTGCAATTCGATGAAGTTCTGCGCCCTACTGTGACTTAGATTTCCCTGCTTTGTTCTGGGAGTTCCACAAATGATGGCCGCGGCGCGTTAGATATATGCCACGTTTTAGTAGATTAGGTTTGTTTGGGTTAGGTTGAGGTACCTTTGGCTTTCGTGATATACAGTGACATTCTATGGACGTCAGCGCTCCGTTCCCCTCTAATATGCCCTGGTTGACTACGATGAGGAGAGCAATAATGGTCACGGCACGTTAGGTTGTGGTGGGATACGTTTGGTTAAGTTATGTTAGCTTTGGAGATGTTTGGATGGCTTCGACTTTTCTGCTGGACACTGGGATTCAATGGAT
>NW_016966175.1:0-706 GCF_001483705.2 Eufriesea mexicana
CACGTTTTGCTAGGCTCGGACATGGTAGCATAGACTCTGGACTGCTGATGTTAGTAAGGCAATTCAGTGCACAGATATCGACCCAATAGCAGCGTATATCCCAAAGGCAAAGCTATACTAGCCAAAACTATCCTAACCTAGCCAAGCCAAGCGTAACCTATATATACCTAGCGCGCCGAGGTCAATATTCCTGGCCTCCCGGAGCCAAGCAGAATATGCTAGAGCACAGCAGAGCGAAGAGATACACCGAAAAGAGCTGTGCAGCACGAAAGACAGAGTCATCATGACGAAACCTAAAGTAACAATTTCTAACCAAACATAACCTAACCGAACCTAAACCTAACCGAACCTAATAGGCAACGACCTCTGTTGCTCGCCTCCCTAGATACGAGCGGTGTATAGTAGATCACTGTAAAGAGAGGACATCCTCCGAATAGCAGTGCATAGCACAAAATGAAGCAAACTCTAACCAATCATTCCGATTCTAACCCAGCGGTACGTAATCTAACTGAAGCTGACGAGCCGGGAGTGCTGTTACTGGTCCCCACAGCGAAGCAGAACATATCAGAGCTCAGTAGAGCGCAGAATTCAAGCGTATAGCAGCGTATATCACAAAAGTCTAAGATATTCTATCCTAACATAGCCAAACGTAGCAAAGGCAAGCGTAACCAAACTCAACCTAACGTGCCCGACGACTGCTGGCGGC
>NW_016966176.1:0-428 GCF_001483705.2 Eufriesea mexicana
AACGTCAATAAAATTGAATTTTCCAGACAGATTCTACTGCATTGCAATGGCTATAGCACTCCAGAGGATCTTTCCACCTTATTCATGCAAGAAAGTTAGCTCACCACGATATTAGTGGAAAATGTTAATATGTTCGAATTTCCCAACCACTATCTAAACCATTGCAATGGCTATAGCACGTCAATAGAATCTTTCCTACTTATTTAAGCAGGAAAATAAGCTCAGCACAATATTAGTCGAAAATGTCATTAAAATTGAAATATCCAGCCAGATACTATAGCAATGCAATGGCAATAGCACGGCAATAGGATCTTTACCCCTTATTTAAGCAAGAATGTTTGCTCAACACGATATTAGTCGAAAATGTCAATAAAATTGGACTTTCCAGACAGATTCTATAGCACTGAAATGGCTACAGCACGCCAATT
>NW_016966177.1:0-241 GCF_001483705.2 Eufriesea mexicana
ATTGACATTTTCGACTTATACCGTGGAGACATAGCTTTCTTGCATAAATAAGGACGATAGATGCTATTGGCGTGATATAGCCACTGAAATGTTATAAAATCTGACTGGAAAATTCTATATTATTGACGTTTTCGACTAATGTCGTGGAGGGCTAACTTTCTTGCATAAATAAGGAGGTAAGGCGGTGGTGGCGTGTTGTAGCCATTGCAATGCTATAGAATCTGGCTGGAAAATACATTTT
>NW_016966178.1:0-281 GCF_001483705.2 Eufriesea mexicana
TATAACCTGCTACAATTTGATAAATGGACCATCTAACGTTCTCAATTCAATCGTAGGTATAGCCATCTATTCACCATAGAATAGGTCTATTAGAAATTCATAACTTGTTATAACTCGATGAATAGATCATCTAACGTTTTCAATCCAATGGTAGGTATAGCCATCTACTTACCATTGAATAAGTCTATTCAAAATCTATGACCTGCTGTAATTTGATGAATGGATTATCTGAGGTTCTCAATCCAGTGGTAAGTATAGCCATCTACTTACCATAGAATAAG
>NW_016966179.1:0-752 GCF_001483705.2 Eufriesea mexicana
TCACTGATGATCTATACTCTATAGCGATTGTAGAGTTATCAACCGATGGATAACACATATTTAGGACTTTGAAAAATGACAATACGTTACTAAGTGCAGCCATCTACAGACTACTAATGTCATTGAATTTTTCTGTCCTATCATCGTCCTAGTTGCCCAGCAATTGTAGAATGTCCAATGAAAAGGGCAATTGTCGCTGGTGGCAGTGACATATGTCAAAGAAGTATTGAGTGCAGCCGTCATAACGGCACAGTAGTCGCTAGAAGAATTTGATCACTGATCATTTAAATTGAAACTCAAATATAGTATGATCGATGTACGCATTAGTTGCTCCTAGAGATGTTTAGAATTAGCTGTACTGTATTTGGTACGTCCACCAACGGAGCGCTGTAACCATTGGACTAATATATTCAGTGACGTAAATCATAATTCTATTTGGGAATGACGAAGAGCATACACATTATTCCTCGGAATACTAGCAGTTGACAACACAGTGTTGAGTACAATCAATATTAGGGTACTATAGCAGTTGGATTAACTTGACGTCTGATGATTTACATACCACAGCAACTCCAGGTTAATCAATGTATGGAAGTGTTATGGCTAGAGGTACTTACAACTAGCAGGACGGTACCTAGTGTAGTCACCAACAGAGCACCGTAGCAGTTGGATTATTCTGTTTGCTGATAATTTAAACCATGCGGCAATTCTAGAAAGATCAATGTATAGATCAAATATCGATAGTGATATTG
>NW_016966180.1:0-1289 GCF_001483705.2 Eufriesea mexicana
GTGTATACCACGAAAGTCAATGCTATGCACACCTAACCCAAACAAACATAACCAAACCAAACGACGCCTAACTCAAGCTAATGTGCCGAGAAAACCATTACTGGCCACCACTGAGCCGAGCAGGCTATAGTAGGGCCAAGCGGAGAGCAGAAAGCCACCGGATAGCAATGTGCAGCACAAAGTTCGAAGACATCCTAACCTAAACGTACCTAACCTAACCTAACCTAACGAAGAATAGATAAACCTAACGAGCGGAGACCTGTACTTCTGCCCCCCTCCCCCTCAGAGCGAAGCAGGACTTATTACAGCAGAGTAGAGCGCAGAGACCAATAGAATCGCAGTGCATAGCACTATATTCGAAGCTACCCTGTCATAACATAATCAAACGTAAGACAGCTGAACGTAGCCGAGATATACATAACTGTTTTTTGCCCCTCCAGATCCAGACATAATATACTAGAAGAAACTAGATCGCAGTAATCCATGGCCTTGCAGTGTATAGCACAGGACTGAGCGCTATCCTATCATAACCTTACCAGGCATAGCATAACCAAACGTAACCTAACTAAACATAAGTTGCGTAGACCGCAGTTGCTGGCCCCCCATCTCTAGTCCGAGCGTATTAGAGGGCAGTAGATCGCAGAAGACTCTAGAATGCCAGTGTATAGCACAAAAGTCAAAGGTTTCCGAACCGAAATCAAAGAAATCTATCCTAACCAAACGTAACTTAACTGAACCTAACGCGCCGCAGCCGCAATTTCTGGCCACCCCAGAGCAGAGAAGAGAATATTAGATCACAGTTGAGCGTAGAAATCCACCTAGTAGCAGAGATAGCACGAAAGTAAAAGCTATCCCTGCCAAACATAACCAAACATAGCATAACCAAGCGTAACATGACACAACCTAACGTGCCGCTACAATTATACCTGGCGTCCCCAGAGACAAGCAGGGTGTGACAGCGCACGCACAATAGAGCGCAGAAGTGAACAGAACAGCCGTGTGTCGCGCAAGAGTCAGAGCTATCCTAACCTAGCGCAAAGTAACATATCCAAACCAAACTTATTCTAGCACAACCTACCGTGCCGCGGCCACTATTGCTGACCTTCGGAGAGTCGAGCATAGTATAGTAGAACACACTAGAGCGCGGAAGCCCACCGAACAGCAGCGTATGGCACAAATGTTAAAGATACAATTTCATAGCCTAACCAAGCTTAACATAACCAAATGTAACCTAACAAAACCTAACTTGCCTAGGCCACTATTGCTGTCCTCCACATCGCTATGCAGAA
>NW_016966181.1:0-659 GCF_001483705.2 Eufriesea mexicana
ATCCACACATACATACATCCGTACATCCGCACATCCATACATCCATCCATCCATACATCCATTTTTCCATAGATCCACTCATCTATACATCCACCGATCCATACATCCATTCATCAGTACATCAATCCACCAACCCATCCATCCATCCATCCGTACAACCTTACATACATCAATACATACACCCATACATACACCCGTACATATATCCATACAATCATCCTTACATACATCCATACATACATCCACACATACATCCATACAAACACCCGTACACATATCCATGCATACAACCATACATGCATTCATACTTACATCCATGCATACATCCATACATACGACCATACAAACATCCATTCATACATCCATACATCCATCCATCCACACATCAATCCATCCATCCATCCACACATCCATCCATCCATCCATTCATCCATAAACCCATCCACGTATCCACGCAACCCTTCATCCACCCATCCATTCAATCAATCTTCCTTCCATCCACCAAACCATTCATCCACACACACATCCATAGATACATACATCATGCATCCATACATCCGTACATACATCCAGACAAACATCCATGCATACATCCGTTCTTCCGTCCATCCACCCATCCATTCATCCACCCACACATCCATATATCCATGCATCCGTAC
>NW_016966182.1:0-759 GCF_001483705.2 Eufriesea mexicana
ATTGCTGGCCCCCACAGAGCCATGCAGAGCGTAATAGAGGAGAGCTGAGCGCAGATATCCATCTAATCGCAGTGTATATCAGAAAGGTCGAAGCTATCCAAATCTAACTAGAGCAAACGTAGTCTAACAGAGCGTACCATATCTCATCCTAACGTGCCAAACGCACCATTGCTGCCCTCCACAGAGCCAAGCAGAACATACCAGAGCAACGTAGAGCGCAGAAATCCACCTAATAGCGGTATAGAGCACGGAAGTCTATGCTACCCTCACCCAACCTAACTAAACTTTACATAACCAGCAGTTACATATCTCAACCTAACGTGTCGAGACCAGTATTTATGGCCTTCACAGAACAAAGCAGAGAATATTGGAATACAATAGAATTGGAATACAATAGAGCGCAGGAATCCACCGAATGGCAGTGTATATCTCAAAAGTTTAAGCCATACATTCCTAACAAGACAAATCGTAACATAGCCAAACGTAACATAACATAAAATAACGTTTCGCGACCACTACTGCTATCCTCCCGCGAGTCGAGCATGGTTCAGTTGATCAATGTAGAGCGCAGAAATCCGCTGAAGTGCAGAGTATAGCACAAAAGTCTAAGATATCCTGCCGTAGCCTGTCCAACCGTAACATATGCGGGCGTAATTTAAGCCGAACTGACGCGCCACGAATGCTGCTGCCGGGATTACGGGAGCTAACCAGAGTAGAGCAGAGCAATGTAGAACGCTGAAATGTTCCATGTAGCAGTGT
>NW_016966183.1:0-479 GCF_001483705.2 Eufriesea mexicana
ATCTATAATCTGTTATAGCTTGGTGAATACATCGCCCAACGCCTTCAATCCTATGGCAATTACTGCCATCTACTTGCCAGAGACTTCGTCTACTCAAAACCTATAATCTGTTATAGCCTGCTGAATAGGTCGCCTAACGCCTTCAACCAATGGCAAGTACAGCCATCTACTTGCCAGAGAATAGGTCTATTCAAAATAAACCTGTTATAGCTTGGTGAATAGATCGCCTAACGCCTTCAATCCAATGGCATGTACAGCCATCTACTTGCCAGAGAATAGGCCTATTCAAGGTCTATAATCTGTTATAGCTTGGTGAATAGATCGCCAACCGCCTTCAATCCAATGGCAAGTACAGACATCCACTGGGCAGAAAATAGGTCTATTTAAAGTCTATGACATGCTATCGCTTGGTGAAGAGACCGCCTAACGCCGTCAATCCAATGGCAAGTACAGCCACCTACTTGCAAGAGAATAGGTCT
>NW_016966184.1:0-927 GCF_001483705.2 Eufriesea mexicana
AATAAAATTGAAATTTCCAGACATATTCTATAGCATTGCAATGGCTATAGCACGCCAATAGAAGCTTTCTTTCTTATTTATGCAGAAAAGTTACCTCAACACGATATTATTCGAAAATGTCAATAAAATTGAATTTTCCAGCCTGTTTCTGTAGCACTGCAACGGGTATAGCGCGCAAATAGAATCTCTCCACCTTATTTATGCAAAAAAGTTATCTCACCACGATAATGGAAGAAAATGCCAATAAAATTTGTTTTTCCATACAGACTATATATCATTGCAATGGCTATAGCAGCTATAGCACGCCAACAGAATGTTTCCTCCCTATTTATGCAAGAATGTTAGCACACCCCGATATTAGTCGAAACTGTCTATATAATTATATTTTGCATCCAGATACTATAGCACTGCAAGGGGTGTAGCACGACAACGGAATTTTTCCTCCTTATTGATTCAAGAAAGTTAGCTCACCAAGATATTGGGAGAATATGTTAATAAAATTGGATTTTCCAGCCAGATTCTATAGCATTGCAATTGCTGTAGGACGCCAACAGGTTCTTTTTTCCATATTTAGGCAAGAAAGTTAGCTCACCCAGATATTAGAGGAAAATGTTAATAAAATTGGATTTTCCATCCAGATTATATATCATTGCAATGGCTATAGCAGGCCAATAGAATCTTTCCTCCTTATTTAAGTAGGAAAGTTAGCTCACCTCGATATTAGTCGAACTTGTCAATATAATTATGTTTTCCAGCCAGATTCTGTTGCACTGTTGCGGCTATAGCACGCCAATGGAATTCTTCCTCCTTATGAATTCTTCCTCCATATTTACGCAAGAAAGATTGCTCACCACGATATTAGCTGAAAATGTCAATAAAATTAAATTTTCCAGCCAGATTCCGTAGCATTGCCATGGAAATAGCACG
>NW_016966185.1:0-248 GCF_001483705.2 Eufriesea mexicana
CAGTCGAAAATGTCAGTAAAATTGAACTTTCCAGGCAGATTCTATAGCATTGCAGTGGATATATCACGCCAATAGAATCTATCCGCCTTATTTATGCAGGAAAGGTAGCTCAATACGATATTAGTCGAAAATGTCAATAAGATTGAGTTCTCCAGCAAGATTCCATTGCATTGCAATGCCTATTGCACGCCAACAGAATCTTTCCGCCTTATTTATGCTAAAATGGTAGCTCACTGAGGTATTAGTCG
>NW_016966186.1:0-1386 GCF_001483705.2 Eufriesea mexicana
CTATATTTTATGTTTAACGGCAATTCTTCAGTAATCAATGCATATTACGCTTATGGATACAAACACTTACAGTTAGGAGTTCGGTACGAGGTACTTGCCTCAACGGAGCAATGTAGCCGATGAATTAACCTTCTCAATGATGATATAGATCCTATAACAATCCTAGAAATACAAAAGACTTTTCCGTTTTAGCTCGTGATATTAACGAGTAACATGAAAGTATTGAGAAAAGCAATCATGACTGTTCATTAGCCGTTAGAAAAATGTTTCACTGAAAATTTGATTTAAACGCAATTATAGAATAATAAATGTATATTACGGTTATGGCTACAAACATTTACATCTTTCGGCACGCTACGTAGTCCATCCATCAACGGAGCTCTCTAGCAGTTGGATTAATATGTTCAGTGATTATATACATCCTACTGCATATCTACAGTGACAAATTACAGACCCACTATCTCTCGGGGCATTGGCAATTGACCAAACAGTACTGACTGCAGCCATCATTACTATATTACGGCCTTTGGACTAATTTCGTCACTGATAATTCAAATTTAACTGCAGTTCCGGAATAGTCAACATATAGTACGGTTATGTCTAGAGAACTTTAGAATTGACATTACGGTTCTTATTATATCCATCAACATACGACTGTAGCCGTTCTATTCGAGTGTTCAATGACAGTTCAGATTCCATTGTAATTCTAGACTGACAAATGACAGATTCATTGTCGCTCGTGACATTGGCAATTGGCAGAACTGTACAAAGTACAGCCATCATCACAGTATTGCAGCCGTTGGATTAATTTGACCACTGACGATTAAAATTCCGCAGCAGTTCTAGGATAATACAAGTATTCATCAGATATGGCTAGAAACATTTATAACCCCAGTACCGTACGTGGTACATCATTCAACACAGCACTGTAACAGTTGTGTTGACCAGATCAAGGATGATATAGATTCTATTGCAATTGTGGAATGACAAGGGACTGACTCAATATCGCTCGAGACTTTAGCAATTGACGAAGCAGTACGGACTACAGCCATAGTGACAGTGCTTTATCCATTGTTATAATCTCCTCGCAAATAGCTTTACCCTTTCGGTACACAGGAGTTGGCCGCGGTTATGGGTACGTGGTGCGAGGAAGCTTTCAGTAGGAGCGGCTCTACTGTACGGCACCGCCGGCATCTAAAGCGCGGCAGCCATAACCAAACCTAGGCCGAAAGCCTCTTTTCACAAAAGCTTAATTCGCGGATCAGACGGAAAAGCAAACAGAACAGGCTTGAAGCTTGACCCTTTGAAATCGCATTTACTTCTTTGCAGTATATTGTTTAAAGTAAATGACATTGATACAGATAATTTGTTCCTATATCACAAAAT
>NW_016966187.1:0-938 GCF_001483705.2 Eufriesea mexicana
TTGGCCCAATGAAGTCCATGATATGCCACAGCACCGTTATAATTGCTTCTTTTATAGTTTCCAGGTCCCTATAGATATTATTAAACATTTTTGCCTTAATGCAACATTTACACTCTATATTCAATTTAACTTTACCTTTCATAACTATTATCAATTGTTCATTCTCCATCTTTTCAACGATCCCCATATTTGCAAGTCAATACCACACATGTTTCTCTCTTGATACATATGCTGCCTCTTTTCTGTTTCTTGATTTTACATAATATTACATTTCCTCTTCTCATTCCTTCTATTCAAACTTAACACATTAGCGATGATCATTGACTTTGAGCACTGATATTAATATTCATTTATATCAAGAACACAACATACCTTTCAATTTCACAGTATTCTCCATATTTTGTTGCTATATGAGGCCATCACCTAAATTAATTGTATTCCTTTCTGTCTGCCTAAACCATCTCCATTTTCTGAATTTTTATTTGACCATCAAAGATTTCTATCTTGTATGTCATATGGTTAACCGACCTAGAATGCAATAGACATATCATACTTTACATATTTATATTGCTGCTTCAATTTTTTCTTCCTATAAAGTATAATTCTTGGCATCTACGCTGATGATATTCCATGAGTCCAATATTTTTCTATTGTTGCACGTGCCTGTTTATTTCAACAGAATATTATCTACTCTATCTTACACTATTTAATTATAACTAAAGGTTATGTTAATACAAATACTTACATCCTTTTCGTGATGCAGGCACACCTGCATGGTCACAACAATGCTTCCGGCGTTTGATTGTAATTTTTTCTCATTTCCCGTGCACTCTCCTGTTCACTTGGAGAAAAATTAACAAATCGCTCAATTTCTGTATTTAATTTATGAAATTTTATAATTGCGTTGTAAAGGCGTACCTTTGCATATTTGTCGTCTG
>NW_016966188.1:0-209 GCF_001483705.2 Eufriesea mexicana
CTGACCTGATCTGACCTCACCAGACCCGACCGTGGCTGTCCTGACCTGACATGGCCTGATCTGACATGACATGACCTGATATGAAGTGAACTGAACTGAACTGACCTGTCCTGAGCAGACATGATCTGGTCTGGCCTGACCTTACCAGACCTGACCTAACCTGACATAACTTGGCCTGAACTGAACTGAACTTACCTGACCTGACCAGA
>NW_016966188.1:283-584 GCF_001483705.2 Eufriesea mexicana
ACCTGACATGACCTGAGCTCTCCAAACATGACCTGACCAAACCTGACCTGAACTAACTTTACCCGGCCTGACCTGACCTGACCTGACCTGTCCCGACCTGACCTGACCTGGCCTGACCTGACCTGACCTTACCAGACCTGACCTGGCCTGACCTGAACTGACATCGACTGCCAGCATCTGACCTGACCAGACCGGACCTGGCCTGGCCTCACCTTGCCAGACCTGACCTGACCTGACATGACCTGACCAGTACTGACCTGAACTGACTGATCTGAACTGACCTGACCCGACCTGAGCTTAC
>NW_016966189.1:0-919 GCF_001483705.2 Eufriesea mexicana
CGCATAACGCATTCAATCCAATGGCAAGTACAGCCATCTACTTGCCAGAGAATAGGTATATTCAAAAATTATAATCTGTTATATCTTGGCGAATAGGGCGCCTAAAGCCTTCAACCAACGGCAAGTACAGCCACCTACTTGCCAGAGATTAGGTCTAACCAAAATCTATAACCTCCTACAGCTTGGTGAATAGTACGGATAACGCCTTCAATCCATTGGCAAATACGGCCATCGACTTGCCAGAGAATAGGTCTATTCGATATCTGTAACCTTTTATAGCTTGGTGAATAGAACGCCTAACGCCTTCAACACAATGGCAAGTACAGCCATCTACTTGCCAGAGAATAAGTCTATTCAAAATCAATAAGCTGTCACAGCTTAGCAATTAGATCGCCTAACGCATACAATGCAATGGCAAATACAGCCATCTACCTGCCAGAGAAAGGTCTATTCGATATCTATATCCTGTTATAGCTTGGAGAATATATCGCCTAACGAATTCAATCCAATAGCAAGAACAGCCATCTACTTGCCAGAGAATAAGTCTATTCAAAATCTATAAGCTGTCACAGCTTGGCAATTTGATCGCCTAACGCCTTCTATTCCAATGGCAAGTACAGCCATTTAGTTGCCAGAGAAGAGGACTATTCAAAATCTGTAACCTGATATAGCTTGGTGAATAGATCGCCTAACGCCTTCAATCCAATGGCAGATTCAGCCATCTACTTGCCAGAGAATAGGTCTATTCAAAAACTATAATCTGTTGTAGCTTGGCGAGTAGGGCTCCTAACGGTTTAATCGAATGGCAAGTGCAGCCGTCTACTTGCCAGAGAACAGGTCTATTCAAAATCTTTATCTTGTTAGAGCCTGGCAATTAGATCGCCTATCGCCTTCAATCCAATGGCAAGTACTGCCATCT
>NW_016966190.1:0-2795 GCF_001483705.2 Eufriesea mexicana
ATCTAATATGTTCTCCTTGGCTCTGGGGATGCCAGCAAAAGTGGTCTCGACACGTTAGGTTGAATTAGGTTACATTTGGTTATGTTACGTTTGGTTAGGACAGGATAGGGTAGCTTTGACCTTTGTGCTATACACTGCTGCTCGGTCGTTATCTGCGCTCTGCTTTGCTCTGCCAGCCTCTGCTTGTCTCTGGGGAGGGAAGCAATAGAGGCCGTGGCACGTTTGTTCGAGTTATGTACGTATAGCTTCGTTAGGTTAGGTATAGTTTGGTTGGGATGGCGTTGACGTTTGCGTTATACGCTGTTATTCGGTCGACTTCTGCGCTCTACGTTGCTCTACTGTACTCTGTTCGACTCTGTGGATGTCAGCAAAAGTGCTCTGGGCGTGTCAGGGTGAGATATATAGCGGTGACCTGCGTTACGTTTGATTATGTAAGAAAAGTATTGCCTTGACCTTTTGCTGTACAGCGATTTTCGATGGACATATGCCCCCTCCTGTGCTCTAGCATATTCTGTTTAGCCCTGGGAAGCCCACCAATAGCGGTCTCGTCGCGTTGTGTAGAGTTATGTTACGTTCGTCTAGGTCAGGTTAGTATAAGTTTGGTTGGAATAACTTATACTTTTTCGCTGTGCACTGCTCCCCGGCGGATTTCTGCGCTCTACTGTACTCTAGTATGCCCGGCTTGCATCTGGGAGGTCAGCAATAGCGGTCTCGGAACTTTAGATTCAGTTAGATTCCGTTTGGACGTATTACGTTTGGTTATGCTAGGACACGGTAGCTCTGACTTTTGTGCTATACACAGCTGTTCGGTGGGTACCTGCGCTCTTCATTGCTCTAATATACTCTGCTCGGCTCTGGGGAGACCAGCAACAGTGGTCTTGGCACGTTTGGTTGAGTTGGGTTACGATCGGACGGGTAAGGATTGGTTTGGCTTGGATAGGATAGCTTTGACATTTCTGCTGTACGCAGAAAATCGGTGTATTCCTGCGCTCTTCTGAGCCCTAATATGTCATGCTTGGCTCTGGGGAAGCAAGAAATGGTGGTCTCGGCGCCCTAGTTTGTGCCAAGTGGCATTCGGCTATGTTGCGTATGGTTATGTTAGGATTGGGTAACTCCGTATATTGTGCTATGCACAGCGATACCTTGGATTTTCACCTTCTGCCCTCCTCTAATATGTTTTGCTTGGCCCTGGTGACGCAGCAACAGTGGTCTCGGCACGTCAGGATTGGTTACGTTTCATTTGGTTACGTTACGTTTGGTCATATTAGGTTAGGATAGCATTGACTTTTGGGCTATACACTGCTGTTTGGTGGATTTCTGCGCCCTTGGTTGCTCTAGTATTCCCTAGTCGACTCTGTAGCGGCCAGCAATATCAATCTCGGGGCGATTGGTCATGGTTGATTACATTTGGATAGGTTAGGTTGGGTTACGTTTCGTCAGGATTGCTTTGACTTTTGTGCTAGACTCTGCGATTCTATGGACTTCTGCGCTCTTCTGTGTGCTATCGCATTATGCTTGTCTACGTGGACGCCACTGGAAAAGTGCTCTCGGCAGGTTAGCCTCAGTTATGGTTCGTTTGGTTAGGTTAAGTATGGTCATGTTTGGTTTGGATAGATTTGGCTCTTGTAATATACACTGCTGTTCGGATAATTTCAGCGTTCTACATTGCTCTGCTATACTCTGCTTAGCTTTCATTAGGCCAGCTATAGCGGTCGTGGCACGTAAGTTTGGGTTATATTACGTTTGGTTAGAGTTGTGCAGGATACCTTTGACTTTTGCGCTATACACCGCTATTTGGTGGATTTCTGCGCTCTGCAGAGCTCTTATCTGCTGTGCTTGGCGCTGGATGGGCCACCAATGGCGATCTCGGCAAGTTTGGTTGCGTTAGTCTGCATTTGGTTAGGCTTCGTTTGGTTAAGTTAGGATAGGATAATATTGGCTTTTGCGCTATAAACTGCTATTCGGAATGGATTTCTGGATTCGGAGTGGATTTCTGCGCTCTTCGTTGCTCTGCTATACTCTGCTCGACCCTGTGGAAACCAGCAACAGTAACCGCGGCTCCCTATGGTGTGTTAGGCTTCGTTCGGTTATGTCATATTTACTTGGGTTAGCTTCAGGTGGTTTTGACTTCTGTTCTGTGCACCGCTATTAGGTCAATACTTGCGCTATGCGTTTGTCTACTAGCACCCGCTTGTCTCTCAGGAGGCCAGCAATGGCGGTTTCGGCACGTTAGGTTGAGCTATGATGCGTTTGGTTACGTTACGTTTGGTCATATTAGGCTAGGTTTGCCTTGACTTTTGCGCTATACACTGCCATTCGGAGGATTTCTGTGCTGTACTATAATCCAATATACTCTGCTTTGCACTGGATAGCGCTGCGCGTTAGTTTGAGTTATGTTACGTTAGGATATGTTACGTTTGGTTAGGTTAGGATAGTGTATATTCGACTTTTGGGCCATACTCTGCTATTCTCTGGATATCTGCCCTCTTCGTTGCTCGACTATACCCTGCTCTTCTCTTGGGATACCAGCAATGGCGGTCGTGGCACGGTAGGTTGTGTTAGGTTACGTTTGGTTGAGTCAGGTTCGGTTAGGTTTGGGCACGGTGGCTTTGACTTTTGTGCTATACACTGCTACTCGGTGAACTTCTGAGCTCTACTGTGCCATAACATGTCCTGCTGGCCTCTACGGAGGCCACAAATAGAGGTATCGGCTCGTTAGGTTTAGTTATTCCACCTTTTGTTGGGTTAGGTTATGTCTGGTTAGGTTAGGATACCTTTGACTTTTGTGCGTTGCA
>NW_016966191.1:0-543 GCF_001483705.2 Eufriesea mexicana
CTTTTGTGCTATACACTGCCGTTCGGTGGCTCTCTGCGCTCCACTCTGCTCTGGTATGTTCTGTTTGGCTCAGGAGAGGCCAGGAATAGGTGTCTCGTCTGGTTAGGTTTAGTTATCCTACGTTAGGTTAGGTTAGGCCTGGTTTGGATAGTATGATCATTTCTTTTGTGCTTGAAACTCCTATTCGGTGGATTTCTGCGCTGTACTGTTATCTATTACACTCTGTAATGCTCTGAGAATGCCAGCGTTCGTGGCAGCTGCGCGATAGGTTCTGTTATGTTACTTGTCGTTAGGTTAGGCTAGTTCGGTTTAGTTTGGGTTATCTTTGCCTTTTGTGCTATACACTGCCATTTAATGGACTCCTGCGCTCTTCTCTCCTCTTATGTGTCCTGCATGGCTCCAGGGAGGGCAGCAACGGTTGTCTCGGTCCATCAGGTTGACAGCTACGATACGTTTGGTTGCGTTACGTTTGGTCAGGCAAGGATAGGATAGCTTTGTCTTTTGCGCTATACACTGATATACGGTGGATATGTGCGCTCTACT
>NW_016966192.1:0-558 GCF_001483705.2 Eufriesea mexicana
CCATCCATCCATCCACCCATCCATCCATCCATACATGCATCCATAGAGACATCTATACATACAACCATACATACACCAATACTGTCACCCATACATTCATCCATGCATCCACACATCCATACATCCATAAATCCATCCATCCATGGACTCATCCATCCATACGTACATCCATACATACGTCCATACATACATCCATACCTCCATGCATACAACCATACACTCATTCATACCTACATCCATAGAAACACCCGTAAATGCATCCATACATTCATCCATGCATACATCCACACCTACATCCACCCATCCACCCATCCATAAATACATCCAGCCATACATCCATCCATCCATACATACATTCATCCATACATCCCCACATCCATACTTCCATAAATGCATCCACTCGTACGTGCATCATTCGATACATCCATCCATCCATTCATCCATACAGCCATACATGCATAAATCATACATTCTTACATCCATACATTCATACACACACACATCCATACATCCATCCACTCATTCATCTATCCATCCATACATCCATACAGATATACA
>NW_016966193.1:0-296 GCF_001483705.2 Eufriesea mexicana
TGGATGTATGGATGTATGGATGTACGTTTGGATGGATATATGGATGGGTGGATGGATGGATGGGTGTATGGTTGCGTGTATGGTAGGGCGAATGTACTGATGTATGTATGGATGGATGAATGGTTGAATGTATGGATGTATGTACGGATATATTTACGGATTTATATATGGATGAGTGTATGGGTGTATGTATGGATGTATCTATTGGTCTATCTATGAATGGATGACTGTAGGGATGAATGGATTTATGGATGTGTGGGTGTGGGGATGTATGGATGCATGGATGTATGGATGGA
>NW_016966194.1:0-530 GCF_001483705.2 Eufriesea mexicana
TAGAGTCTGACTGAAAAGTTCAATTTCATTGTCTTTCTCGACTAATATCGTGGTGAGGAAGTTCCTCTGCATGTATAAGGAGGAAAGATACTTTTTGTCTGCTATAGCCATTGCATTGCAATAGAATCTCTCTGAAAAGATCAATTCTATTTACATTTTAGACAAATGTCTTTGTGAGCAAACTTTTCTGCGTCAATAAGGAGGAAAGATTCTATTGGCTTGGATAGATATAGAATTGCACCAGAATATGAGTGAAAAGTTCAATTTTAATGACATTTACGACTAATATCGTGGTGAGCATGATTTTCTGTATAAATAACGAGGAAAGATACTATTGGATTGTTATAGCCATGGAAATGCAATAGAGTCTGTCTGAAAAGTTCAGTTTTATTGACATTTTCGACCAATATCGTGGTCAGCAAACTTACTGCATAAATCAGGAGAAAAGATACAACTGGTTTGCCATGGCCATTGAATTGTAATAGTATCTGGCCGGAAAGTTCTATTTTATTGACATTTTCGACTAATAT
>NW_016966195.1:0-1017 GCF_001483705.2 Eufriesea mexicana
AGGTCACCCCGATATTAGTCGAAAATCTCAATATAATTGTATTTCCCAGCCAGATTTTATGGCGTTGCAACGGCTATAGCACGATAGTAGTATCTCCCCGCCTTATTTATGCAAGAAAGTTAGGTCACCACTGTATTAGCCGAAAATGTCAATAAAATTGAATTTTCCAGCCACATTCTATAGCATCGCTATGACAATAGCACGCCAATTGGATATTTCTTCCTTATATACGCAAGAGAGCTAGGTCACCACGACATTAGCCGAAAATGTCAATAGAATTCAATTTCCCAGCCACATTCAGCAGCATTTCAATGGTTATAGCACTCCAGTAGTATCTTTCCTCCTTACATATGCGAGAAAGTTAGGTCACCACGATATTAGTCTAAAATGTCAATAAAATTGTATTTTCTAGCCAGATTTTATAGCACTGCAATGGCTATAGCGCGCCAAATCAGAAGAATCTTTCCCCCTTATATATGCAAGAAAGTCAGGTCACCCTGATATTAGTCGAAAGTCTTAATATAATTGTATTTTCCAGCCAGATTTTATTGCATTGCAATGGCTATAGCACGGCAGTAGATTCTCCGCGCCTTATTTATGCAAGAAAGTAAGGTCACCACCATATTAGTCGAAAATGTCAATAAAATTGTCTTTTCCAGCCAGATTTTAAAGCGTTGCAATGGCTATAGCTTGCCAATAGAATCTTCATTCCTTATTTATGCAAGACAGTTAGTTCACCACGATATAAGTCGAAAATGTCTATAAAATTGTATTTTCCAGCCAGATTCTATCGCATTTCAATGGCTACAGCACGCCAGGAGAATCCTTCTTCCTTATATATGCAGGAAAGGTAGCTCAACACTATATTAGTCGGATATGTCCATAAAATTCAATTTTCCAGCCACATTCTATAGCATTTCAATCGTTATAACACGTCTGTAGAATCTTTCCCCATTATATATGCAAGAAAGTTAGGTCACCCCAATATTAGTCGAAAATCTCAATATAATTGTGTTT
>NW_016966196.1:0-449 GCF_001483705.2 Eufriesea mexicana
TCCCACTGCGGAAGAAAACCCAAAAATCCTGGGTCAGTTGTCGAGAAGAAACGTATTCCGTCGTACGTGCTCCCAAGTGTGTTACTAGAATGAAGCCTTTAACCTTTGTTGCGATACAAGTTTTATTTTACCCACGCTTTAATTTTTACCTGGCTCTCTTTCTAATTCAGTAAGTTGATCTGTATTTTGTGTTACCTAATAATCGTACTTTTACAATGATCATTATGCTCATGAATGCTCCACATTTAAACCTTATCTTTATATACGTTTCGCAAGTTACCGGTTAATTGCTGTCGCGTGACAAGAAACTATGTGATACAGCTCTTATGGTATTTCACTACACATTTAATTACCGGTAAAAGCTTATTCGTTGTCAACGACCATATCACGCAGAAAGCACTGGTTCTCGTCCGATCACCAAAGTTAAGCTTCGTTGGGCGCGGATAGTA
>NW_016966197.1:0-726 GCF_001483705.2 Eufriesea mexicana
TATTGACATTTTCGACTAATATCGTGGTGAGCTAGCTTCCTGGCATGAGTATGGTGGAAAGATTCTTATGGCGTGCTATATCCATTGCAATGCTTTAGAATCTGGCCGGAAAATTCAATTTGATTGACATTTTCGAATAATATCGTGGTGAATTAACTTTCTTGCATAAATAAGGAGCAAAGATTTTATTGACTTGCTATTGCCACTGCAGTGCAATAGAATCTGGATGGAAAATTCAATTTCATTGACATTTTCTTCTAATATCGTGGTGAGCTAACTTTCTTGCATAAACAAGGAGGAACGATTATATTGGCAAGCTATAACCATTGCGGTGCTATAGAATCTGGCTGGAAATTGCATTCTTATTGTAATCATTGACATTTTCGACTAATATCGTGGTGAGCCATCTTCCTTGTATAAGTAAGTAGGGAAGATTCTATTGGCATGCATTTGCCATTGCAATGCTACAGAATCTGGATGGAAAGTTCAATTTTATTGTCCTTTTCGACTAGTATCGTGGTGAGCAAACTTTCTTGCATAAACAAGGAGGAAGGATTATATTAGCAAGCTATAACCATTGCAATGCCCAGAATCGGGCTGGAAAGTTCAATTACAAACAAGGAGGAAGGATTATATTGGCAAGCTATAACCATTGCAATGCCCAGAATCTGTCTGGAAAGTACAATTTTATTGACATTTTCGACTAATATCGTGGTGAGCTAACTT
>NW_016966198.1:0-1290 GCF_001483705.2 Eufriesea mexicana
AGAACTGCTGTGGATCTTAAATCGCAGGTGAAGACTTTAATCCAGCGTCTGCAGTTGGGTGGTAATGGTTGCTCTCAGCACTAAGTTGGCAATTGTTAATTTTTCGGGCGCCAACTTATTTGCCTTTTTGCATTCTATAATTGCTATACAACTTAAATCACCAGTGACCTGGTTAATCAAACCCTTGCAGGGCACCGATTATTGCTAAACTCAGTACTCTATTGACATATATCAATGCCTCCAGCATCAATATCTCCATCCATTGATCATTCTACAATTGCTAAACGACTTAGGTGATCAGAGAACAGATTTCTCCATTGGCTGTGGTAATGTTTAGACAGCTACCCTCAGTTCTGCATTGTCAAATGCCAATATCACTACCGATATATGATCTATACATTGATCATTCTAGAAGTGCTATAGAATTTATGTCATCGCTGAACAGATTAATCCAACGGTCACTGTGCTCTGTAGGTGGATGTGCCAAGTACCGTACTGCAAATTCCAATTATGAGTGGCTTTAACTGATCTATACATTTGTTATTCCACACTTGCCATGAAAATTAAATCATCAATGAACAGAGCAGTCCAAACGCAACAGTGCTATGTAGGTGAATGTACCAAGTGTCGCACTGCCAGCTGTAACTGCGTCCTGCCATAGCTCATATAAAAAAATTTTATTCTAGATCTGCAGCGGAAAATGTGTCACCAGTGAGCAAATTATACAATGGCTACAGTACTGTGATGATGACTGCACTAAGTACACTTTCGACATATGTCAGTGTCTCTAGAGAAAATTTGAGTATACGCTGATAATTCTAGAACCCTTAAATACGCTGATAATTCTAGAACCCCTTTACAGTCTACTACATGAATGAAAAGATAAATCCAATGACTACAGTGCCCTGTTAGTGGATGCACTAAGCGCCGTACAGCCAAATATATATATGGCTGCACTTCGTTCTGTTTAGACATATGTTAATGTCTGCGGCGACAGTTACTTTATCCATTGGTTATTTTACAATTTTTGAACTACTTAGGTGGTCAGTGAACAGATTATTTCAACGGCTATTGCTTTCTGCATACGGCTACACGGAAATGTATTGTTGTTCGTTAATAGCACTAAACACGTCTGATCTATTCGTTGACCGTTCTGGAACTGCTACATAGATTAAGTCAACAGTGAACCGATTAATGCAACGCCTGCAGTACTGTGTTAATGGCTCTGATAAGTACTGCATCGTTACTTGTTGATGCCTTGAGCGATAATGAGAAAGACATTTGTCATTC
>NW_016966199.1:0-578 GCF_001483705.2 Eufriesea mexicana
CATCTACTTGCCAGAGAATAGGTCTATTCAAAATCTATAACCTGTTATAGCGTGGTGAATAGAGCGCCTAGCGCCTTCAATCTGATGGCAAGTACAGCCATCTTCTTGCCAGTGAATAAGTCCTTTCAAAATCTATAATCTGTTATGGCATGGTGAATAGATCGCCAAACGCCTTCAATCCAATCGCAAGTACAGCCATCTATTAGCCAGAGATCTATTCAAAATCTATGATCCGTTGTAGCTTGGTGAATAGGTCGCTCATCGCCTTCAATACGATGGCAAGTACAGCCACTTTCTTGCTAGAGAATATGTCCACTGAAAATCTATAGTCTGTTATAGCTTGGTGAATAGACAGCATAACGCCTTGAATCCAATGGCAAGTACAGCCATCTACTTGCCAGAGAATAGGTCTATTCAAAATGTATATCCTGCTATTGCTTGGTGTATAGATCGCCTAACGCCTTCAATCCAATGGCAATTACAGCCAGATACTAGCCAGGGAATAAGTTTATTCTAAATCTATAATCTGTTATAGCTTGGTGAATAGATCGCCTAAGGCCTTCAATCCAATGGCAAGT
>NW_016966200.1:0-518 GCF_001483705.2 Eufriesea mexicana
CACTATTGGCGTGCTATGGCCATTGCAATGCTATAGAATCTGCATGGAAAATTCAATTTTATTTACATTTTGGACTAATATCGTGGTGAGATATTTTTCTTGCATAAATAAGGAGGAATGATCCTATTGGCGTGCTATAGCCATTGCAATGCTATAGAATCAGCTTGGGAAATTCAATTTTATGTTCATTTTCGACTAATATCGTGGTGAGGTAACTTTCTTGCATAAATAAGGAGGAATGATCCTATTGGCGTGCTATAGCCATTGCAATGCTATAGAATCAGCTTGGGAAATTCAATTTTATGTTCATTTTCGACTAATATCGTGGTGAGATAACGCCCTTGTATCCGTGAGGAGGAAGAATTCTATTGGCCTAATGGAGCCATTGCAATGCTGCAGAATCTGTCAAAAAAATTCAATTTTATTAAAATTTTCGACTAATCTCGTGGTTAGCTAATTTTCTTCCATAAATAAAGAGGAAAGATTCTATTGGCGTGCTATAGCCATTGCAATGCTAT
>NW_016966201.1:0-559 GCF_001483705.2 Eufriesea mexicana
TTGTTGACATTTTCGAATAATATTTTTGTGCGCTACCTTTCTTGCATAAATAAGGAGGAAATACTCTTTTGGCGTGCTATAGCAATTGCAGTGATATAGAATCTGGCTGGAAAGTTCAATAATATTGACAGTTTCGACTATTATCGTGGTGAGCTGTCCTTCTTGCCTAAATAAGCGGGGTAGATTCTATTGGCGTGCTATAGACACTGCAATGATATAGAATGTGGCTGGAAAATTCAATTTTATTAAGATTTTCGACTAATATCGTGGTGAGCCAGCTTCCATCCCTAAGTAAGGAGGAAAGATCCTTTTAGCGGGCTATAGCCATTGCAATGCAGTAGAATCTGGCAGGAAAATTCAATTTTATTGACAATTTCGGCTAATATCGCGGTGAGTTAGCTTTCTCGCATAAATAAGGAGGAAACAGGATGAAAGATTCCATTGTCGTGCTGTAGGCCTTGCAATGAAATAGAATCTGTCTGGAAAATTTAATTTCATTGACATTTTTGACTAATATTGTGGTCTGCTAACTTTCTTGCATAAATATTGGGGAAGGATT
>NW_016966202.1:0-576 GCF_001483705.2 Eufriesea mexicana
ACACCGCTGCTCGGTGGATTTCTGCGCTCTACTGAGCTCTAGCATATTCTTCTGGGCACTGGGTATGCCGGGAATATTGTGCTAGGCACGTTAGGTTGGTTTATGTTGCGCTTGGTTATGTTAAGTTTGGTTAGGCTAGGAGAGGATAGCTTTGACTTTGGTGCTATGTACTGCTATTCGGTAGACTGCTGCGATATGATGTGCTCCAATATGCTCTGCCTGGCTCTGGGGAGACCAGCAATAGTGATGACAGCACGTTAGGTTTTGTTATGTTACGTTTGGTTGTGGTACGATTGGTTATGGTAGGAAAGGATAGCAGAGACTTTTTTGTTACACACTGCTAGACGGTGGATACCTGCGTTCCACTATACTCTGATATGTTCAGTTTGTCTCTGGGAAAGAAGCAATAGTGGTCCAGGCACCTTATGCTGGGTTAGTCTACGTTCCTTTGGATTAGGTTAGGTTAGGCTAGATCAGATTTTCTTTGTCATTTGAGCATTAAAATTCAACGCCGCGGACTTCTGTGACCCGCTGCGCTCTAGTATATTATGCTTTGCTCTGGGCAGGTCAGCAACA
>NW_016966203.1:0-569 GCF_001483705.2 Eufriesea mexicana
ACGTGCTATAGCCATTTCAATGATATACATTCTGGAAGGAAAATACAATTTTATAAACATTTTTTTCTAATACCGTGGTGAGCTATGCTCCTTGCATAAATAAGGATGAAAGATTCTATTGGCGTGAAATAGCCATTGCAATGGTGTAGAATCTTGCAGGAAAATTTAATTTTATTGACATTTTCGACTAATATCGTGGTGCGCTATCTTCGTTGCATGAATAAGGAGGAGAGATTCCATTTGCGTGCTATACCTGTTGCAGTGCTATAGAATCTGGCTGGAAAGTTCAATTTTATCGACATTTTCGATATAACATCGTGGTGAGATGACTTTCTTGCATAAATAAGGAAAAAGGATTCTACTGGCGTGCTATAGCCATTGCAATGCTCTATAATCTGTCTGCAATATCCAATTTTATTAACATTTTCCTCTAATACCTTGGTGAGCTAACTTTCCTGCATAAATAAAGATGGAAGGTACTACTGGCGTGCTAAAGCCATTGTAATGCTATAGAATCTGGCTGGAAAATCCAATTTTATTAACATTTTCGGCTAATATCGTGGTGACCT
>NW_016966204.1:0-536 GCF_001483705.2 Eufriesea mexicana
TTGGTTAGGCTAGCTTTCGTTAGGTTTGGTTATGATGGCTTCGACTTCTGTGCTATACACTTCTATTCGGCGTATATCTGTACTCTACTGTGCTCTAATATGTTCTGCACGGCACTGGGGTTGCCAAAAATGGTGGCATCGGCACGGTATGCTTTGCTAGTCTACGTTTGGCTAGGTTAGGTTAGATCGCGTTATGTTGTGATATATTTGACTTTTCCGCTGTTCGCTGCTATTTGGCAACACCATGAGATCTAGTGCCCTAGTGTATGCTGCTTAGCTGTGGGGTTTACAGCAATAGTGGTCTCGGCACGTTAGGTTGTCTTATGTAGCGTTCGGTTATATTGCGTTCGGACAGGTTGGGAAAATGTAGCAGTGAAGTTTGTGCCATACACTGCTGTTCGGAGTATTTCTGCTCCCTGTATTGCTCCACCTAACTCTGCTCGACTCTGGAGTGTCTAGTGATAGTTGTCACTTCACGTTATGTTGAGTTAGGCTACGTTTGGTTAGGTTATGTTTGTTTGTGTTAGGTCAGGTTA
>NW_016966205.1:0-388 GCF_001483705.2 Eufriesea mexicana
CCAGACGAAATATAACGAATCGTATCGTAGATCAACCTAACATGGCGACACTACCATTGCTGGCCTACACAGAGACAAGCAGAGTGTACCACATCGCAGCGGTGTACAGAAGTCAACCGCATTGCAGTGAATAGCACAAAAGCCGAAGGCGTCCTAGCCTAACCTGGCCTAACCTAACCGAACCGCATGTGGCATAACTCAAAGTAGCGTGCCGCGGCCACTGCTGCTGGCCTCACCAGGCCCGGTCAGAATATATTAGAGCACAGTAGAATGCAGAAATCCATCAAATAACTTTGTATAGCTCAAGGGTCTTGGCTATCGCACGTTAACCTAGCAAAACGTATCACGAATATACTTAACCTTACCATGTTGAACCTTATTCAAAGTA
>NW_016966206.1:0-320 GCF_001483705.2 Eufriesea mexicana
GCAGAGCAATGTAGGACGCCGAAATCCTTCGAACATCAGTGTACATCGCCAAAGTCAAATCTAACCTAACCAAACCTAACCAAGGCTGACATAACCTATGGTAACATGGCTCAATCTAGCCTGCCGACAGCGCTATTCCTGGCGTCCACGGAGACAGGCAGGGTATGGTAGCGCACAATAGGGCTCAGAAGTCCATAGAATAGCAGTGTGTAGCACAAATGTCTAAGCAGTCGATACCTAACACAATGTAACCTGACCCAGCCATGCCTAATCTCACTTAAATTCATGTGCCGCTACCACCACTGCTGGAATCCCGATAA
>NW_016966207.1:0-566 GCF_001483705.2 Eufriesea mexicana
GATCGCCTATAGCCTGCAATCCAAAGACAAACGCAGCCAGATACTTGCCATAGAATAGGTCTACTCTAAATATATAATCTGTTAAAGCTTGGTGAATAGGTCGACTAACGCCTTCAACCAATGGCAAGTACAGCCATCTACTTGCCAGAAAATAGGTCCATTCAAAATCTATAATCTGTTGTAGTTCGGTGAATAGATCGCCTAACGCATTCAATCCAAAGGCAAGTGCAGCCATCTACTTGCCAGAAAATAGGTCCATTCAAAATCTATAATCTGTTGTAGTTCGGTGAATAGATCGCCTAACGCATTCAATCCAAAGGCAAGTGCAGCCATCTACTTGCCAGAAAATAGGTCCATTCAAAATCTATAATCTGTTGTAGTTCGGTGAATAGATCGCCTAACGCATTCAATCCAAAGGCAAGTGCAGCCATCTACTTGCCAGAAAATAGGTCCATTCAAAATCTATAATCTGTTGTAGTTCGGTGAATAGATCGCCTAACGCATTCAATCCAAAGGCAAGTGCAGCCATCTACTTGCCAGAGAATAAGTCTACTCAAAATCAGTAA
>NW_016966208.1:0-248 GCF_001483705.2 Eufriesea mexicana
GTTAGTCATAAATGTCAATGAATTTGAATCTTCCATCCAGTTTCTATAGAAATGCAATGGCTACAGCACGCCAATAACGTCTGCCCTCCTTATTTATGCAAAATAAGATAGCTCACCACGATATTTGTCGAAACTGTCAATAAAATTGTACTTTCCAGCCAGATACTATAGCATTGCAAGGACTATAGCACGCCAACAGAATCTTTCCTCCTTATTTATGCAAAAAAGGTAGCTCAATACGATATTAG
>NW_016966209.1:0-482 GCF_001483705.2 Eufriesea mexicana
GTCACATTCTAAAGCATTGCAATGGCTACAGCTCGCCAATAGAATCTTTCCTCCATATTTATGCACGAAAGATAGCTCACCACAATATTAGCCGAAAATGTCAATGAAATTGAATTTTCCAGGACGATTCTATAGCTTTGCAATGCCTATAGCACACGCCTATAGAACCCTTCCTACTTATTTATGCAAGAAAGTTAGCTCACAGCGATGTTAGCCGAAAATGTCAATAAAATTGGATTTTCCAGCCAGATTCTACAGCATTGCAATGAATATAGCACGCAAATTGAATCCTTTCTCCTTATTTACGAAAGAAAGATAGCTCACCATGATATCAGTCGAAAATGACAATAAATTTGAATTTTTCGACCACATTGTATATCGTTGCAAAGGCTATAGCACGCCAGTAGTATCTTTCCCCTTTACTTATGCATGGAAGTTAGGTCACCGCGATATTAGTCGAAAATGTCACTAAAATTTTATTT
>NW_016966210.1:0-1435 GCF_001483705.2 Eufriesea mexicana
TACATCCATCCATACATACATCCATAAATCCACACATCCATATATCCATATATCCAGCAAACCTTACTTCCATCCATCTATACATCCATCCATCCATACATCCATACATATATACATCGAGACATCGATACATCCATACATCCGTACACCCGTCCATCCATACCTCAATCCACCCATACATATATCCATCCATACATCCACCCACCGATGCGTCCATCCATCCATACATTCATACATACATCAATACATACATCCATACATACACCCATACACACATCCATCCACAGGTACATACATAAACCCTCAAATACATCCATAAATACAAACACATCCATACATCCTTAAATCCGTCCAACCTTACAACCATCCATCCATACATACATCCATGCGTACAACCATACATCCATACATACACCCATACACACATCCTTACATACATCCGTTCATGCATCCACACATACATCCATACACACATCCATACATACATACATAGATAAATCCAAACATACATCCGTACATACGTCCATACATCCATACATACGCCCTTCCATCCAACCATGCATCCGTTCTTCCACCCATACTTTCACTCGCTCTGCAGTTCATCCACACATCCATGCATCCACCCGCACATCCATACATCCACGCATCCGTAGATCCATACATTCGCACATGCATACATCCATGCATCCATACATTCAAACATATCTACATCAATACATTCATACATCCATATGTCCATGCATTCATACCTCCACCTTTCGATACATACATCCATGCATACATACCAACATACATAAATCCATACATCCATAGATACGAACATCCGTCCATCCACAGCTCAAAGCATCCATACATCCATACATCCATGCATCCATACACCCATGCATCCATACATTCGTACATCCACTCATCCGTACATCCATACATTCATACATCCTTACATACACCCATCCATACATCTGCACATACATCCACACACGCATCCATACATACATCCATGGATATATCCTTACAGACATACGTACGTACATCCATACATCCATCCATACATTCATACATCCACACATCCATAAATCCATCCGTCCACACATCCATCCATCCATACATCCATAAATATATATATCCATAAATCCATACATCCGTACATTCATACTTTCGTACATCCTTACATACATCCATCCATACCTCCACCCTTAGGTACATTCATTCAACCATACACCCACCCATCCATACGTTCGTCGATCCATACATCTATCCATCCATAAATCCATACGTTCATACATCCATACATCCATAAATCCATCCATCCATACTTCCATCCACCCAGACATCCATCAATCCATACATCCATATTTATATACATCCGTCCATTCATACATCCATCCAGCCATACAACCATCCGTCCATACATCCATCCATCCACACATCCGTACAT
>NW_016966211.1:0-2462 GCF_001483705.2 Eufriesea mexicana
AGACTTTGGATTGTTCTGTTCAATGATGATTTAGATACTCTATCAATTCTAGCATGACAACGGACTGACCCATTTTCTCTCGAGATATTAACAATTAACGAAACAGTACTGAGGACAGGAATGGTTACAGTAGCGAGGCAGTTGGATTAATTTGTTCACTTATGTCATAAATGTCAAAGCATGACTAAAGTAGTCAATGTATAGTACGGTTATGGCTGGAAATATTTAAATTTCCCAGTACGGTGGTTGATTCGTCTATCAACAAGGCACCGCAGCCGCTGGATTTACCTGTTCTATGATGATATGATGATATAGATTACATATAATATCTTGAGATATTAGCAATTGACATAATAGTACTGAGTACAGCCATCAGCACAGTGCTCCAGCTGTTGTATCAATCTGTTCATTGATGATATAAGTGCCAAGGCTCGTCTTGTGTAATCAACGTACGGTACAGTTTTGGCTAAAGGCATTTACATTCCCCAGTACTGCAGATGTTGCGTCCTCACATACCGCACTGTAGCCATTAGATTAATCTGTTCAGTGATAATTTTTATTTTATTGCAATTCTCGAATGACAGAAGACTGACTCGTTATTGCTCTAGACATTAACAAGTGTGAAAACGGTACTCAGTACACCCTTCATGACACTACTGTTGCCGGATAATTAATTTGGTAGCCTGTGATGTAAATTCCATAGCAAGCCTAGAGTAATCAATGTTATGGTACTGGTTACATTCATTTTTGGAAATATATATGTTGGGATGCGTGGAGCAAGTATGCGTACGATTCTGATGTGTATTGAATTCAGGTTATTATTGTGGCGGTTAGTGTCAAAGCATAATTGTTATAATTGTGAAGAATGTTTGTTTGAATGTATATGTGTGTGGCGAGTGTGATGGAGAGTAGTGAAAAATATTTAGCGCTTGTAGGGCGGTCTACAGAGGAAGTCGTCTTGTGTAAGTGTGTCGTGTATAGGCGATGTCGTATGGTGGAGAGGAGCCATTTTAGTATTCAACTATAATTTGTATTCTGCCGCTAAACGTTTAAATAAATATAGTTATTACTTCATCCACCATTATCAAATGTATAGTACGGTCAAGGCTGTCGATACTTGCAACTGACAGTGCGGTTCCTGGTACATTCACCAACAGGGCAGTGTAGGTGCTGGATTAGTTTGTACACTGATGACTGTATATCTATAGCAATTATAGAATAATCTATGTATAAGTGGGATATAGCTGCAGACATTTACAATTGACACTCCGCTACCTAGCACAGACACCTGCAGAGCACTACAATCGCGGTACTCGCCAGTTCTCTGTTGAATGAAATTTCGTAGCAATTCTAGGATGACCAAAGCGGAATCGATTACAGATTGAGATGTTAACGATGGACAAAGGGGTATCGTGAACCGCCATCATCACATTCATTTAGCCGAAGAATTAATTTGAACACTGATGATTTGAGCACGTTAGCATTTCTAGAATGACCATTGGATAGATTATATATTGGTAGTGAAATGGACAATTGACAATACGTTCCTGAGTGTAGCCATCTACAGGACACCAGAGCCATTCATGCTATCATTTCGCGGATTATCTAATTCCTTCTGCAATTGTAGATTGGCAGTGTACAAGTCATTTATGGCTGGATATAGCTACAACTAGGAATTCGATACATAGTACGACCATAAACAGTGTACAGTACCGGTTGGCTTAATCACTTGCGAGATGATGGAAATACAGTAGCTATTGCAGCATGACAAAGGGCATATCCATTATCGCTCCAGATGTTAGCAGCTCACATATGAGCCTCGAGAACAGCCGTCATTACAGTAATTCAGCCGTTGGAGTAATTCTAGGATGACAAGAAACTGATCAATTGCCGCTCGAGGCATTAGCAATTGACAACGCTGTACTGCGTACAGCCGTGAGCACAATAATGTAGTCGCTGAAATAATTTGTCCAGTAACGATTCAAATTCCACTGCGATTCTGTCATAATCTATGATAAATGACATACATTACCGCTTGTGATACCTTTAGGGGCAACACGGTACTGAGTACAACCATCATAAGAGTACCGTAGCCGTTGCACTAACTTCTGCACTGATGATTAATGGTCGGATAGATCATATATCGGCAGTGATATAGACAAATGACAACACCGTACTGAGTGTAGCAATTTACACAGTACAATAGCTGCTGAACAAAGCTTTTCGCTGGTAATCTAAGCTGTTCAGCAATTGTAGAACGATCAAAGGATAGATCAGTTGCCGCAGGTGATATGGGCATATGTCAAAATTGTACTGCGTGCAACCACCTTATCAGTCGTCTAGCTGTTGTTTTAATTTGTCCACTTATGTGTTAAATTTCACTGCAACTCGTACTTAATCAATGCACGGATCAGTTATATCTAGTGATATTTACAATTGGCAGAACGATGCTCAGTACGTCA
>NW_016966212.1:0-935 GCF_001483705.2 Eufriesea mexicana
GGAGTTGTGTTACGAATGGTTAGGTTAGGTTCGTTTGGGTCAGGATAGGCTATCTTTGACTTTGGTGCTGTAGACTGAAATGCTTTGGATATCTGCGCTCTACTGCGCTCTAATATGTTATGCTTGGCTCTTTGGAGGCAAGCAATAGTGGTCGCAGCACGTTTGGTTGGGTTATGTTTCTTTAGGTTAGGAAATGTTTGACCAGGTTTGGACCGGATATCTATGCATTTGCGCTATGCACTGCAATGCGGTCGATTTCTAAGCTCTACTGTGCTCTAATATGCCATGCATGTCTCTGTGGAGGACCGAAATTGTGATTTAGGCACGGTAGGTTGAGTTAGGTTACGCTCGGCTAGGGTAGGCTAGTCTGGTTGGGTTAGGATAGCTTTGACTTTTCTGCTATTCATTGCCATTCTATGCACGTGTGCGCTCTATGGTCCTCTAATACTTCCTGTTTGGCGATGGGGATGCCAGCAAGTGTGGTCTCGGCTCGATAGGTTTAGATTGCCTACGTTTGGTTAGGAGAGGATAGGTCAGGTTAGGTAATGATATCTCTGACCTTCCTGCTATAAAGTGCTATTTGGTGGCCATATGCGACCTACTGTGTTCCAGTCGCTGGGGAGGCCAGCAACAGCTCTCTCGACACGTCAGGTTAAGTTAGGCTACGTGTATTTATATTACGTTTGGACAGGCTATTATAAGATAGAAGTTACTTTTGTGCTCTACACTGCTATTCCGTGGGCTTTTGCGATCCACTGTTCTCTATAACGCTATGCTTGGCTCTGAGGAGTCCACCAATAGTTGTCTCGGCACGTTAGTCTGAGTTGGGCAACTTTTGGTTAGGATACGTTAGTTTGGATCAGGTCTGCGTAGCTTCTACTTTCGTCGCATACACTGCTATTCGGCAGATTTCGGCATTCTGCTGTGCCCTTGTA
>NW_016966213.1:0-200 GCF_001483705.2 Eufriesea mexicana
TAAGTTTGGATAGGATGGCTTTGACTTCTGTGACATACCTCGCCATTCGGTGCGCCCATGCACTCCACTGTGCTCTACTAATTCCTGCTCGTTTCTGTAGTGGCCAGTAATACTTGTCTCAGCCCCTTAGGCTGAGTTTTAATACATTTGGCTACGTTATGTCCGTTCGGGTTAGGTCTGGACAGATTCGACTTTCTCCG
>NW_016966214.1:0-211 GCF_001483705.2 Eufriesea mexicana
AACAATATTAGTCGAAAATGTCATTAAAATTGAACTTTCCAGCCATACTCTATAGCATTGCGACGGCTATAGCATGCCAAGAGGTTCTTTCCTCCTTACTTGCGCAAGGAAGCTAGCGCACCACGATATTAGTCGAAAATGTCAACAAAATTGTATTTTCCAGCCGCAAACTGTATCATTGCAATGGCTACAGCACTCAAAAAGCGTCTTT
>NW_016966215.1:0-5571 GCF_001483705.2 Eufriesea mexicana
AACTTGTTCGCTATACTCTGCAATACTATACTCAGATCTACACTGTGGAGGCCAGAAATAACTCTCGCTGACCGTTAAGATGAGCTACGCTACGTTTAGGTATGTTACGATTTGCTAGGTTAGGAGAGGATAGCTTCGAGTTTTTCTCGTCATGTTAGGTTGGGTTACTCACCGTTAGGGCATGTTATGTTTATTCAGGTTAGGATACGACATTCTTGACTATTGTGCAATACACTGCCATTCGGTGGATTGCTGGTTTCCACTCTGCTCTAATGTGTTCCGCTTGGCCCTGCGGAGGACAGCAATATTCGTCTCCGCACGTTAGAGTGTGCTAGGATACGTTCGGTTAGGTCATGTCTGCTCGGTTAGTTATAGATAGCTTTGACTTTTCCGCTGCACACGGCGATTCCACTGATTTCTGCGCTCTACTGTCGTGTAATAGGCTCTGCTAGGCTCTGGTGAGTCCACCGATAGTGGTCGCGGCAGGTCAGTTTGTGTTATGTGACGATTGGTTAGGTTACGTCTTGATATGTTTGACTAGGACAGCTTGGACTTTTGTGATATACACTGCTACGGGGTGGAATCCTGCGCTCTACTGTGCTCTAGTATGCTCTGCATTGCTCTGGCGAGGCTATTAATTGTGGTCCGCTCTCTTTAGGTTTAGCTAGGATAAGTTTGGTTATGTTAAGCCACGTCAGGTTAAGTTAGGATATCTCCGACTTTTGTGCTGTACGCTGCTATTCGGTGTATTCCTCCGCTCTACGCTGCTCTACTATACTCTGCTGGACTCAGGGGAGGCCAGCAGTAGCGGTCGTGGAACATTACGTTAAGTTATGTTATGTTTGGTTAGGATAGGTTGGCATATGTTTGGCAGGGATAGCGTTGTCTTTCTCGCTATACACTGTCATTCGGCGGATTTCTGTGCTCTTCTCTGCACTACTATATTCTGCTCGGCTCGGTGGATGACAGCAGCATTGGTCGCAGGGCGTTACATTGTACTACGCTACGTTTGGCTTGGTTAGGTTAGCTTAGGTCAGGTATGGTCGGGATAGCTTTGACTTTCGAGCTATACACTGTTATTCGTTGTACCACTGTGATCTACTGTGCTCTACCACATTCTCCTTGGCTATGAGGAGACGAGGAGCTGGGGTCGCTGCACGATATGTCGAGATATGGTACGTTCGGTTAGGTTAGGTTAGGCCATGCTACGCTAGGGTTTCTACGGCTTCCGTGCTATTCACTGCAATACGGTGGATTTCTGCGATATACTGTGGTCTGGAATATTCTGCTTGCCTCTGTGGAGGCCAGCAATGGCGGTACCGCCGGGACAGGTTGAGTTATGTTACGTTCGATTAGGTTAGGATAGGCTACTCCGACTTTTCTGCTATTCACTGCTATTCCGTGGATTTCTGCGCTCTAATGTGCTCTAATATGCTTTGTTTGGCTCCGGGGGGCAAGCAGTATTGGTCTCGTAACGTCTTGTTTAGCTAAACTACGTTTGGATATGTTAGGTTAGGCCAAGTTAGGTCGGGGTATGTTTGACTTTCGTGCTATTCACTTCAATGTGGTGGATTTCTGAGCTCTGCTGTGCTCTTGTATTTTCCCCTGAGCCACGGGAATGCGAGAAATATTGTTCTCGGAACGATAGGTTGAGTTAGGCAGCGTTTGGCTAGTTTAGGTAGGGTTAAGTTCGAAAACGGTAGCAATGACTTTCGTGTTAAGCACTGATGTTCGGTGGACTTCTGCGCACGTCGGAGCTCTACTACACTCTGCTTCGCCCTCGGGAGGCCAGCAATTGTGGCCGGGGCACGTTATGCTGGGGTAGGCTACGCTTGGCTAGGTTACGCTACCGTGGGTTAGGTCTGGATACATATGAGGTTTGTGCTGTACACTGCGATTCATGGACTTCTGCGCCCTATTGTCCTCTAGTAAGTTCTGCTCGACTCTGGGAAGGAGAGCAATAGTGGTCCGGGTACGTTAGGTTGAGTTATATTACGCTTCGTTATAGTAAGGTTGGGTGTATTAGGATAGGATAGCGTTGACTTTTGTGATGTACACTGGTATTCCGTGGACTTCTGCACTCGAGTGAGTTCTAGCATTTTCAGCTTGACTCTGTGGCTGCCAGAAACTCTGCTCTCGACACGCAAGTTTGAGCTATGCTACGTTAGTTTGTGTTCCGATTGGTGAGGTTAGGATATGATATTTCAGACTTTTGTGCGATGCGCTACTATCCACAGATTTCTGCGCACTGCCGTATTCTAATATTTTCTGCCCTGCTCATGGGAGGCCAAACGGTAGTGGTATCGGCACATTAGGTTGAGCTATGTTACGTTTGTGTAGGTTAGGTTATGCCTAGTTCGGGCAGGACATTTTTGACTATTGTACTATACACAGCAACGCGGTGGATTTCTGCACTCTGCTGTGCTCTAGTATTTTCTGCTTGGCTCTGGGAGGGCCGGTAGTCGTGGCAACGGCAGTTTACATTGAATTAGGCTACGTTCTGTTATGTTACATTAGGTCAGGTTTGGTCAGGATATCTTTGACTTTTGGGTTTTACACTGCTTTTCGGTAGGTTACTAGCCTCTACATTGCACCGCTATACTCTGCTAGACTCTGGCGAGGCCAGTAATGGCGGTCCCGGCACGTTTCTTTGATTTATGCTACGCTTGGTTATGTTACGTTTGGTTAGTTTAGGAGAGGATTGATTCGACTTTTGCTCGTCACGTTAGGTTGGGTTAGGCTCCGATTGGATATGTTAAGTTTTGTCAGGTTGCGATACGACATCCTTGAGTATTGTGCTATAAACGTCCATTCGGCGGATTTCTACTTTCCACTGTGCTCCAGTATGTTCTTCTTGTCTCTGGGGAGGCCAACAGTTTTCGTCTCGGCGCGTTAGAGTGAGCTAGGATACGTGCGGTTAGGTCGCGTTTGCTTGGTTACTTTTGAATAACTATCACTTTTCTGCTGTACACTGCGAATCTAATGATTTCTGCCCTCTACATTCGTGTAATGTGTTCTGTTTGGCTCTGGCGAGTTCAGCGATAGTGGTCGTGGCACGACAGGTTTTGCTATGTTTCGTTTGGTTACTATAGTCTTGACTTTGGTGATATACTCTGCTACCCGGTGGAGTTCTGCGCTCTACTGTGCTCTCGAAAGCTCTGCATTGCTCTGGTGGCCAGCAATTGTGGTCTGCTCTCTTTAGGCTCAGTTAGACAAGGTTTGGTTAGGTGTAGTTGCGTCATGTTAAGTCAGATTATCTCCGAATTTTGTGCTATACGCTGCGGTTTTGTGGCTTTCTGCTCTCTACTTTGCCATACTATATACTGCTTGGTTCTGGGGAGGCCAGCAATATTGGTTTCGACACGTTAGTATGAGTTATGTTACGTTTGGCCACGTTACTGGAGGTTAAGTTAGGACGGGGTAGATTTAACTTTTCCGCAATACACTTCTACTCGGCGGTTTTCTGCGCTCTACTGTGCCCTAGTATTCTCTGTTTGGTTCTGAGCGGGCCAGATATAGTGGTCTCCGCACGTTAGGTCTGGTTTGGCTGGTTTGGGGTAGGTTAGGGTAGCTTTGAATTTTCTGTTCTACGCTGGCATTCAGTGGAATTCTACTCTCTACTCTCCTCTCATATGTCCTGCTTGGCGATGGGGAGGCCAGTAGTAGTGGCCTAGGCACGATTGGTTATATTAAACTACGTTAGGTTATGTTACGAACGGATACGTTAGGATTGGACATCTTTGTCTTCTGTGCCATACACTGCTGTTCGGTGTATACCTGCGCTATACATTTCTCTACTATTCTCTGCTCGACCCTTGCGAGGCCACCAATGGTGGTCGCGGCACGTTGGGTTCAGTTAGGTTACGTTGGGATTAGTTATGCTAGCTTCGCATAGGTTTGGAAAACTTTGAGCTTTCTGCTATACACTGCGATTCTATGGACTTCTGCGCCCTACTCTCCTCTAGTATGCTCTGCTGCGACCAGTGAAGGCAAGCAATATTGGTCGCGGCAGGTTAGGCTCAGTCAGATTGCGCCTGGTTATGTTAAGTTAGGTTAAGTTCAGTTAGGATAGCTTTGACCTTTGTGATATACACAGATGTACGGAGTATTAATGCGCTCTATAATGATCAAACAGCCTCCGCTTGGCTCTTCGGAGGCCAGCAATAGTGGACGTGGCACGATGCATTGTGTTTGGTTACCCTTGGTTTTGTCGCGATTTGCTTGGTTACGACATGGTTGCTTGACTTGTGTGCCACACACTAAGGTTCGGTGGATTTCTGCTCTGCGCTGTGCCCTAGAAATCTCTGCTTGTCCCTGGGAAGGCCAGCAATAATGATCTCGGCACTTTAGGTTGAGTTATTTTACGTTCGGTTAGGTTACGTATGTTCGGGTTTGGTAAGGACAGCTTTGAGTTTTCTGCTATGCACTGCCATTCTTTGGGCATCTGCGCTCTACTCCCCTCACACTCGGTCTTATTGGCCAGGGGAAGGCCAGCAGTGGTGTCCTAGGCGCGTTAGGCTTTGTCAGGTTATGCTTGGTTATGTTACGTTTGGTTAGGTTAGGAGAGCATAGCTTTGACTTTGGTGGTATACACTGCTATTCGATGGATCTCTGCGCTCTCATGTGCTCTAGTATGTTTTGCTTGGCTCTGGGGACGACAAAGATATTGGTCTCGTCACGTCATGCTTAGCTGCACTGCGCTTGAATGGGTTAGGTAAGGTCAAGTTTGGTCAGGGTATGTCTGACTTTTGTGCCATCCATTGCAATGCGGCGGAGTTTTGCGCTCTTCTGTGCTCTAGTATGTTCTGCTTGGATCTGGGGAGGCCAGCAGTAGTGGCCTCAGCAGGTAGGTTTGAGTTATGCTACGTTCGGACATGTTGCATCTGGTGAGTTTAGGATTGGGTAGTCTAGACTTTTGTACTATACAGTGCCATCCGCGGATGCCTGCGTTCTACGGTGCACGAGCATATTTTTCTTGGCTCTGGGGAGGCCAGAAGTAGTGGTCTCGGCACGTTAGGTTGAGTTTAGCTACGTTCGCTTATGTTACGTTTTGTTAGGTTAGGATAGAATGGCTTAAGCTTGTGTGCCATACGCTGCTGTTCGGTGGACTTCTGCGCTCTACTGTGCTCTAATATGTTCTGCTTGGCTCTGTGGCGGCCAGTAATAGTAGTCGCGGCAAGTTAGTTTGTGCTAGGTTGCGTTCCGTTGTGTTGGGTTTGGTGAAGCTCGGTCAGGTTGTCTTAGAATTTAGTGCTTCACACTGCTGTTCGTAGTATTTCTGCGCTGTACTCTGCTCTACTATATTACGCTTAGCCATGGGAATGCCAGCAGTATTGGCCTTGGCACGTCAGGTTGAACTAGGTTACCTTTAGCAAGTTCAGTTTGGGTTGAGTTCGGTAAGGGCAACTTTGACTTTCGTGCTATGCAGGGTTGCTCGGTGGACGTCTGCGCTCAACTGCGCTCTACAATATTTCAATTGGCACCAGGGAGGCCACCAATGGTGGCCGCGGCACGTTATGTTGAGGTAGGCTACGTTTAGTTATGCTATGACATATATGACTTCTGTGCTAT
>NW_016966215.1:6071-10470 GCF_001483705.2 Eufriesea mexicana
ACTTTTCCGCTGCACACGGCGATTCCACTGATTTCTGCGCTCTACTGTCGTGTAATAGGCTCTGCTAGGCTCTGGTGAGTCCACCGATAGTGGTCGCGGCAGGTCAGTTTGTGTTATGTGACGATTGGTTAGGTTACGTCTTGATATGTTTGACTAGGACAGCTTGGACTTTTGTGATATACACTGCTACGGGGTGGAATCCTGCGCTCTACTGTGCTCTAGTATGCTCTGCATTGCTCTGGCGAGGCTATTAATTGTGGTCCGCTCTCTTTAGGTTTAGCTAGGATAAGTTTGGTTATGTTAAGCCACGTCAGGTTAAGTTAGGATATCTCCGACTTTTGTGCTGTACGCTGCTATTCGGTGTATTCCTCCGCTCTACGCTGCTCTACTATACTCTGCTGGACTCAGGGGAGGCCAGCAGTAGCGGTCGTGGAACATTACGTTAAGTTATGTTATGTTTGGTTAGGATAGGTTGGCATATGTTTGGCAGGGATAGCGTTGTCTTTCTCGCTATACACTGTCATTCGGCGGATTTCTGTGCTCTTCTCTGCTCTACTATATTCTGCTCGGCTCGGTGGATGACAGCAGCATTGGTCGCAGGGCGTTACATTGTACTACGCTACGTTTGGCTTGGTTAGGTTAGCTTAGGTCAGGTATGGTCGGGATAGCTTTGACTTTCGAGCTATACACTGTTATTCGTTGTACCACTGTGATCTACTGTGCTCTACCACATTCTCCTTGGCTATGAGGAGACGAGGAGCTGGGGTCGCTGCACGATATGTCGAGATATGGTACGTTCGGTTAGGTTAGGTTAGGCCATGCTACGCTAGGGTTTCTACGGCTTCCGTGCTATTCACTGCAATACGGTGGATTTCTGCGATATACTGTGGTCTGGAATATTCTGCTTGCCTCTGTGGAGGCCAGCAACGGCGGTACCGCCGGGACAGGTTGAGTTATGTTACGTTCGATTAGGTTAGGATAGGCTACTCCGACTTTTCTGCTATTCACTGCTATTCCGTGGATTTCTGCGCTCTAATGTGCTCTAATATGCTTTGTTTGGCTCCGGGGGGCAAGCAGTATTGGTCTCGTAACGTCTTGTTTAGCTAAACTACGTTTGGATATGTTAGGTTAGGCCAAGTTAGGTCGGGGTATGTTTGACTTTCGTGCTATTCACTTCAATGTGGTGGATTTCTGAGCTCTGCTGTGCTCTTGTATTTTCCCCTGAGCCACGGGAATGCGAGAAATATTGTTCTCGGAACGATAGGTTGAGTTAGGCAGCGTTTGGCTAGTTTAGGTAGGGTTAAGTTCGAAAACGGTAGCAATGACTTTCGTGTTAAGCACTGATGTTCGGTGGACTTCTGCGCACGTCGGAGCTCTACTACACTCTGCTTCGCCCTCGGGAGGCCAGCAATTGTGGCCGGGGCACGTTATGCTGGGGTAGGCTACGCTTGGCTAGGTTACGCTACCGTGGGTTAGGTCTGGATACATATGAGGTTTGTGCTGTACACTGCGATTCATGGACTTCTGCGCCCTATTGTCCTCTAGTAAGTTCTGCTCGACTCTGGGAAGGAGAGCAATAGTGGTCCGGGTACGTTAGGTTGAGTTATATTACGCTTCGTTATAGTAAGGTTGGGTGTATTAGGATAGGATAGCGTTGACTTTTGTGATGTACACTGGTATTCCGTGGACTTCTGCACTCGAGTGAGTTCTAGCATTTTCAGCTTGACTCTGTGGCTGCCAGAAACTCTGCTCTCGACACGCAAGTTTGAGCTATGCTACGTTAGTTTGTGTTCCGATTGGTGAGGTTAGGATATGATATTTCAGACTTTTGTGCGATGCGCTACTATCCACAGATTTCTGCGCACTGCCGTATTCTAATATTTTCTGCCCTGCTCATGGGAGGCCAACGGTAGTGGTATCGGCACATTAGGTTGAGCTATGTTACGTTTGTGTAGGTTAGGTTATGCCTAGTTCGGGCAGGACATTTTTGACTATTGTACTATACACAGCAACGCGGTGGATTTCTGCACTCTGCTGTGCTCTAGTATTTTCTGCTTGGCTCTGGGAGGGCCGGTAGTCGTGGCAACGGCAGTTTACATTGAATTAGGCTACGTTCTGTTATGTTACATTAGGTCAGGTTTGGTCAGGATATCTTTGACTTTTGGGTTTTACACTGCTTTTCGGTAGGTTACTAGCCTCTACATTGCACCGCTATAGTCTGCTCGACTCTGGCGAGGCCAGTAATGGCGGTCCCGGCACGTTTCTTTGATTTATGCTACGCTTGGTTATGTTACGTTTGGTTAGTTTAGGAGAGGATTGATTCGACTTTTGCTCGTCACGTTAGGTTGGGTTAGGCTCCGATTGGATATGTTAAGTTTTGTCAGGTTGCGATACGACATCCTTGAGTATTGTGCTATAAACGTCCTTTCGGCGGATTTCTACTTTCCACTGTGCTCCAGTATGTTCTTCTTGTCTCTGGGGAGGCCAACAGTTTTCGTCTCGGCGCGTTAGAGTGAGCTAGGATACGTGCGGTTAGGTCGCGTTTGCTTGGTTTCTTTTGAATAACTATCACTTTTCTGCTGTAGACTGCGAATCTAATGATTTCTGCCCTCTACATTCGTGTAATGTGTTCTGTTTGGCTCTGGCGAGTTCAGCGATAGTGGTCGTGGCACGACAGGTTTTGCTATGTTTCGTTTGGTTACTATAGTCTTGACTTTGGTGATATACTCTGCTACCCGGTGGAGTTCTGCGCTCTACTGTGCTCTCGAAAGCTCTGCATTGCTCTGGTGGCCAGCAATTGTGGTCTGCTCTCTTTAGGCTCAGTTAGACAAGGTTTGGTTAGGTGTAGTTGCGTCATGTTAAGTCAGGTTATCTCCGAATTTTGTGCTATACGCTGCGGTTTTGTGGCTTTCTGCTCTCTACTTTGCCATACTATATACTGCTTGGTTCTGGGGAGGCCAGCAATATTGGTTTCGACACGTTAGTATGAGTTATGTTACGTTTGGCCACGTTACTGGAGGTTAAGTTAGGACGGGGTAGATTTAACTTTTCCGCAATACACTTCTACTCGGCGGTTTTCTGCGCTCTACTGTGCCCTAGTATTCTCTGTTTGGTTCTGAGCGGGCCAGATATAGTGGTCTCCGCACGTTAGGTCTGGTTTGGCTGGTTTGGGGTAGGTTAGGGTAGCTTTGAATTTTCTGTTCTACGCTGGCATTCAGTGGAATTCTACTCTCTACTCTCCTCTCATATGTCCTGCTTGGCGATGGGGAGGCCAGTAGTAGTGGCCTAGGCACGATAGGATATATTAAACTACGTTAGGTTATGTTACGAACGGATACGTTAGGATTGGACATCTTTGTCTTCTGTGCCATACACTGCTGTTCGGTGTATACCTGCGCTATACATTTCTCTACTATTCTCTGCTCGACCCTTGCGAGGCCACCAATGGTGGTCGCGGCACGTTGGGTTCAGTTAGGTTACGTTGGGATTAGTTATGCTAGCTTCGCATTGGTTTGGAAAACTTTGAGCTTTCTGCTATACACTGCGATTCTATGGACTTCTGCGCTCTACTCTCCTCTAGTATGCTCTGCTGCGACCAGTGAAGGCAAGCAATATTGGTCGCGGCAGGTTAGGCTCAGTCAGATTGCGCCTGGTTATGTTAAGTTAGGTTAAGTTCAGTTAGGATAGCTTTGACCTTTGTGATATACACAGATGTACGGAGTATTAATGCGCTCTATAATGATCAAACAGCCTCCGCTTGGCTCTTCGGAGGCCAGCAATAGTGGACGTGGCACGATGCATTGTGTTTGGTTACCCTTGGTTTTGTCGCGATTTGCTTGGTTACGACATGGTTGCTTGACTTGTGTGCCACACACTAAGGTTCGGTGGATTTCTGCTCTGCGCTGTGCCCTAGAAATCTCTGCTTGTCCCTGGGAAGGCCAGCAATAATGATCTCGGCACTTTAGGTTGAGTTATTTTACGTTCGGTTAGGTTACGTATGTTCGGGTTTGGTAAGGACAGCTTTGAGTTTTCTGCTATGCACTGCCATTCTTTGGGCATCTGCGCTCTACTCCCCTCACACTCGGTCTTATTGGCCAGGGGAAGGCCAGCAGTGGTGTCCTAGGCGCGTTAGGCTTTGTCAGGTTATGCTTGGTTATGTTACGTTTGGTTAGGTTAGGAGAGCATAGCTTTGACTTTGGTGGTATACACTGCTATTCGATGGATCTCTGCGCTCTCATGTGCTCTAGTATGTTTTGCTTGGCTCTGGGGACGACAAAGATATTGGTCTCGTCACGTGATGCTTAGCTGCACTGCGCTTGAATGGGTTAGGTAAGGACAAGTTTGGTCAGGGTATGTCTGACTTTTGTGCCATCCATTGCAATGCGGCGGAGTTTTGCGC
>NW_016966216.1:0-678 GCF_001483705.2 Eufriesea mexicana
AGGTTAATGTATCTACCACTTCTGTGCTATACACTGCAATGCGGTGGATTACTGCGATCTACTGCGTTCCAGTATATTGTGCTTCGCTCTGGGGTGGCAAGCATGAGTGACATCGGCAGGCTAGGTTGAGTTAATCTACGTTCGGTTATGATACGCATGGTTATGTTCGGATGGGGTAGCTAAGACTATCGTGCTGCGCACTTAGGTCCTAAGGGTTTCTGCACTCCGCTCGCCATTCGTGTGCTCTACTTGACTATGGGGAGGGTAGCAATCGTGGCCTCGACACGATAGGATAGGTTAGGTTATGATTGATTGCGTTACGTTTGGTCTGGTTAGGATAGGATAGCTTTGGTATTTGCGCTGTACACTGCTATTCGGTCGATATCTGCGATCTGAATTGCTCTACTAGAATCTACTTGTCTCGGCGGAGGCATGAAATAGTGGTTGTGGCATATTTGCTCCAGTTAGGTGACGTTTAGCTTGGTCAGGTCATGTTAAGTTTGGATAGAATGCTTTCGACGTCTGTGCTATACACTGCTATTCGGCGGACAACAGCGTTCTATTATGCTCTAGTAAATTATGCTTGGCTATGTTGTGGCCAGCAGTGGCGCTCTTGGCTCGATAAGCTGAGTTAGGTTGCGTTTGTTTGTGCTACGTATGGCTAGGTTATGATAGGAT
>NW_016966217.1:0-244 GCF_001483705.2 Eufriesea mexicana
GAGGGCAGTGAGAGTGGTCCTGGCTCGATAGGATAGGTTAGTGTGCGTTTGGTTACGTCACAATTGATCATGTTATGACAGGATAGCTTCGGCTTATGCGTTACACTCTGCTGTTCGGAGGATTTATGCTCTCTTCGTTGCTCCACTACACTCTGCTCGAATCTGCGGTAGACAGCAATGGCGGCCGTGGCTCGGTAGGCTATGTTATGTTACGTTTGGTTAGGTTAGGGTATGCTTTGTTTGG
>NW_016966218.1:0-623 GCF_001483705.2 Eufriesea mexicana
TTGGTGTAGGGATGTATGTATGCATGAATGTATCGATGTATGGGGGCACGGTTGTACGAATGTGTGGATGTGCGTATGCGTGGATGTATGGATGGCTGGGTGGATGAATGGATGTGTGCATGGACCGAAGTGTGGGTGGAAGGATGGGTGGATGAACGGATGCATGGATGGATGGATGGGTGTATGGATGTATGGATGTATAGATGTTTGTATGGATGTATGGATGTATGGATGTATGGATGTATGGACGTATGGATGTACGAATTTATCGATGTTCTGATGTATGGATGTATGGATGAAGAGATGTATGGATCGATGGACGTACGGATGGGATGAAGTGTGGATGGATGAATGTATCGAAGGGTGGACGTATGGATGGATGGATGTGCGGATGGACGGATGTATGGATGTATGAATGTATGGATGGATGGATCTATGATTGGATGGATTTATGGATTGGTGGATGAATAGATTTATGGATGGGTGGATGGATGGACGTATGGACGGATGTGTGTATAGACTGGACGGATGTGTGTATAGATGTACGTGTGGATGTATGCATGTGTGGATGTATGTGTGTATGGATCAACGAATGTACGGATGTGCGAATGTATGGATGTACG
>NW_016966219.1:0-605 GCF_001483705.2 Eufriesea mexicana
AGTCGAAAATGCCTATAAAATTGAATTTTCCAGCCAGATTCTATAGCATTGCAATGGCTATAGAAGACAAATAGAATTCTTCCTCCTTACGTATAAAAGGGAGTTAGCTCACCACGATATTAGACGAGAATAAGAATAAAATTGAGTTTTCCCGGCCTGTTTCTATAGCAATGCAATGGCTATTGCACGGCAATAGAATCTTTCCTTCTTATTTATGCACGAAAGTTAGCTCACCACGATATTAGTCGAAAATGTCATTAAAATTGTATTTTCGAGCCTGATTCCATAGCATTACAATGGCTATAGCACGCCAATAGAATCCTTCCTCCTTATTTATGCAAGAAAATCAGCACACCACGATATTAGTCGAAAATGAAAAATAAAATTGAATTTTCCAGCCTGTTTCTATAGCAATGCAATGGCTGTAGCACGCCAATAGTATCTGTCCACCATATTTATCCAAGAAACTTACTTCACTACGATATTAGACGAAAATGTCAATAAAATTGTGTTTTCCTGCCTGATTCTAAAGCATTGCAATGGCTACAGCACGCCAATAGAATCTTTCCTCCTTATCTATGCAAGAAAATTATCTCACCACGATA
>NW_016966219.1:732-1028 GCF_001483705.2 Eufriesea mexicana
CGAAAATAACAATCAAATTGAATTTTCCAGGCAGATTCTATAGCATTGCATTGGCTATAGCACGCCAATAGAATCTTCCCTCCTTATTTATGAAAGAAAGATACCTCACCACGATATTAGTCGAAAATGTCAGGAAAATTGAATTTTCCGACGAGATTCTAAAGCAATGCAAAGGCTATAGCACCGCAATAGGATCTTTCCATCTTATTTATGCACGAAAGTTAGCTCACCAGGATAATAGTCGAAAATGTCATTAAAATTCAATTTTCCAGCCTGATTCTATAGCATTGCAATGG
>NW_016966220.1:0-577 GCF_001483705.2 Eufriesea mexicana
AGGTGGATATACTTGCCAGTGGATTGAAGGCCTTAGGCGATCTATTCACCAAGCTATAACAGACTATAGATCTTGAATAGTCCTATTCCCTGGCAAGTAGATGGCAGTACTTGCCATTGGATTGAAGGCGATAGGCGATCTATTCACAAAGCTATAGAAGGTTATAGATTTTGAATTGACCTATTCCCTGGCAAGAAGGGGAGATACTTGCCTTTGGATTGAAGGCGTTAGGCCATCTATTCACCAAGCTATAACAGATTATAGATCTTGAATAGTCCTATTCTCTGGCAAGTAGATGGCAGTACTTGCCATTGGATTGAAGGAGTTAGGCGAGCTGTTCACCAAGCTATAACATCTTATAGATTTTGAAAATCCTATTCTCTGGCAAATAGATGGCTGTCCTTGCCATTGGTTGAAGACGCTAGGCGACCTATTAACCAAGCTATAACAGATTATAGAATTTGAATAGACCTATTGTCTGGCAAGTAGACGGCTGTACTTGCCATTCGTTTGTAGGCGTTAGGCCATCTATTCACCAAGCTATAACAGATTATAGATCTTGAATTGTCCTATTCTC
>NW_016966221.1:0-887 GCF_001483705.2 Eufriesea mexicana
TTACCTCTTAGACACTACCATTGGAACCGCTAATAGCTGCCCCTGCCCGCGCCCTTACTTAAACATTAAAGCCCTCCTCACATATACCCACGTTTTCTCTCCTCAAACTGTCGATCGCGTATTCCAATCAGTCAGGCGCATTCATAAACTTTGTCTCTAACGTAAACATTCATTGCAATCGATCCTCTTGCACGCGGTCTCATTCGTTCTAAGCCCAAACATACGTATCATTCTTCCAGGGCCGTACATATTCCAATCTCACAATTATGGACTACAAGTCCTTCATTGAATCGCCCTTGGGCTATAGATTCTAATATTTAATGTGTAAGGTACAGTAAATTTGGCGCGCAATACCTACCAGTAAATGTTGGCAAACGACACAAATGCAATCAAGCTGCGCTCACGTTGCATGAAGTGTGTGATATTACTAAAATAAACCTACCCGGCGCAGATCTGAATCAGTAATAAAACTTTGCAACAGAAAATCGGAAGTATTTCCAAGATTCGCTGAAGCTGTAATCAAATTGCGCCGAAATTACATGAAACTTGTGGTATAAATAAAACAAATATTCCTGTGCAGTTATGAAGCAGTAGTAAATCTCCGCCAAAGAATAGCAAATTTTCTAAAAATTCGCTGGAACTGCGATCAAATAACACTGCAATTGCTGGAAATGCGTCATTACTAAAATTGTGTTATTCTTTGCAGCTGTGGAGCAGTAAAAATGCTTCACCGCAAAGAAAACAATTATTCTGGAAATGCGCTGAAACTGTAATCAAACTGCGCTGAAGACGCATGAATCGTGTGTTATTCAGTCAATATCGTTATTCATTCGGGAATTGCTGAAGAACGTAGATGAGCAGGGAATAGGTTTGTACAATGGATGTAG
>NW_016966222.1:0-516 GCF_001483705.2 Eufriesea mexicana
CTGGCTGGAAAATTCAATTTTACTGACGTTTTCGACTAATATCGTGGCGACCTAGCTTTCTTGAGTATATAAGGAGTAAAGATCATTCTGGAGTTCTGTAGCTTTTGCAGTGCTATAGAATCAGGCTGGAAAATACAATTTCATTGAGGTTTTCGACAAATATCGTGGTGAGCAAACCCACTTGCATAAATAAGGATGAAATATACTATCGGCGCGCAATAGCCATTGCAATGCTATAGAATCTTGCTGATCTTGCTGGAAAATACATTTTTATTGACATTTTCGACTGATATCATGGTGACCCAGCTTTCGTGGATATATAAGGAGGAAAGCTTCTACTGGCGTGCTGTAGCTATTGCAATGGTATAGAATCTGGCTGGAAAATTCAATTTTGTCGACGTTTCTGACTAATATCGTGGTGACCTATGTTTCTTGCATAAATGCGGACGATATATATTATTGGCGTGATACAGACATTGAAATGCTATAGAATCTTGACGGAAAATTCAATATTAT
>NW_016966223.1:0-521 GCF_001483705.2 Eufriesea mexicana
GGATGTATTGGTAGATGTATGTGTGGATGGCAGGTTATATGGATGGACGGATGTATTGATGTTGAGATGTATGGATGCATTAATTTATGGTTGTATGGACGTATGTATGGATGTGTGTATGGATGTTTGCATGGATGTATGTATGGATTTATGTACGGATGTATGCATGGATGTAAATATGGTCGTTTTTATGGTTGTATTTATGGATGTATGTGCGGATGTATCTAAGGAGGAATGTATGGATGTATGGATGAATGAATGTATGATTCTATGTATGGATGTACGTTTTGATGTATGTATGGATGTATAGATGGATGGATGGCTTGGGGGATGGATGTATGTTTGGATGGATGTATGGATGAATGGATGTATGCATGGATATATGTATGGATGATAGTATGGATGTTCGTACGGATGAAATTATGTATGTCTGGGTGGATGTATGGAAGGATGTGTAAATGGATGTATGTATGGACGAATGTATCTGTGTATCTATTGATATATATATTGATGTGTGTATG
>NW_016966224.1:0-452 GCF_001483705.2 Eufriesea mexicana
ATTTATGCAAGAAAGTTAGCTCACCACGATATTAGTCGAAAATGTCAATAAATTTGAATTTTCAAAGCCCATTCTGTATCAATGCAATGGCTGTAGCACGCCAATAGTATCTTTCCTTCTTATTTATGCAAGAGAGTTAGCTTGCCAAGATATTAGTCGAAATTGTCAATAAAATTGAATTTTCCAACCAGATTCTACAGCATTGCGCCGTCTATAGCACGCCAATTGAATCTTTCCCCTTTATTTATGCAATAAAGTTAGCTCACCACGATATTAGTCAAAAATGTCATTAAAATTGAATTTTCCAGCCAGATTCTAAGGCATTCCAATGGCTACAGCACTCCAAAAGTGTCTTTCCTCCTGACTTATGCAAGGAAGTTAGCTCGCCACGATATTAGTCGAAGATGTCAATAAATATGCATTTTCGAAGCACATTCTATATCAATGCAATG
>NW_016966224.1:489-1051 GCF_001483705.2 Eufriesea mexicana
CCCTTATTTATGCAATAAAGTTAGCTCACCACGATATTAGTCAAAAATGTCAATAAAATTGAATTTTCCAGCCAGACTCTACAGCATTCCAATGGCCATAGCACTCCAAAAGGATCTTTCCTACTTGATTATGCAACGAAGTTAGCTTGCCAAGATATAAGTCGAAAATGTCAACAAAATTGAACTTTCCATACAGATTCTATAGTACTACGACGGCTATTGCACGCCAAACGTGTCTTTCCTCCTTACTTACGCAAGGAAGATAGCTCACCACGATATTAGTCGAAAAGGTCAACAAAATTGTATTTTCAGCCACAATCTATCTCATAGCAATGACTATAGCACTCTAAAAGCATCTTTCCTCCTTACTTATGCAAGGAAGATAGCTCACCACGATCTTAGTCGATAATTTCAATAAAATTGAATTTGCCTTCCAGATTCTACGGCGTTGCAATGCCTTGAGCAAGCCAAAAGAATGCTTCCGCCTTATTTATGCAAAAAAGTTAGCTCACCACAATATTAGTCGAAAATGACAACAAAATTGAAATAACCAGCTAGATTC
>NW_016966225.1:0-1344 GCF_001483705.2 Eufriesea mexicana
CAATGGCTATAGCACGCCAATGTAATCATTCCTCCTTATTTATGCAAGACATCTGGCTCACCACGATATTAATCGAAAATGTCATTAAAATTGAATTTTCCAGACAGATTCTAGAGCATTGCCATTACTATGGTACGCCAATAGAATCTTTCCTCATCATTTATGCAAGAAAGTTATCTCACCACGATATTAGTCGACAATGTCAATAAAATTGAATTTGCCAGGCAGATTCTGTAGCATTGCAATGACTATAGCACTCCAATAGAATCCTTCCTCCTTATCGAAGCAAGAAAGTTAGCTCAACACGATATTAGCCGAAAATGACAATAGCATTGAATTTTCCAGCCAGATTCTACAGCACTTCAAAGGCTATAGCACGCCGATGGTATCTTTTCTCCTTATTTATGCACGAAAGAGCCAATAACACCCTTCCTCCTTACGTATGCAAGGGAGTTAGCTCACCACGATATATGTCGAAAATGTCTATAATGAATTCCAATACTCTAGCCAGCTTCTAAACCATTGCAATGGCTAAAGCATGCCAATGGACCCTTTCCTCCTTATATATGTAAGACAGCTTGCTCACCAAGATATTTGTGGAAAATGTCAATAAAATTGAATTTTCCAGGCAGATTCTAGAGCATTGTTATGGCTATAGCACGCCAATAGAATCTTTCCTCCTCATTTATGCGAGAAAGTTAGTTCACCACTACATTAGTCGAAAATGTCCGTAAAATTGAATTTTCCAGCCTGATTTAATAGCTCTGGAATGACTATAGAACGCCAATAAAATCCTCCCTCCTTATTGATGCAAGAAAATTTGCTCACCACGATATCATTCGAAAATGTCAATAAAATTGAATTTTCCGGCCAGATTCTAAAACATTGCAATGGCTATAGTACGCCAATAGTATCCTGCCTCCTTATTTATGCAAGAAAGTTAGCTCACTATGATATTAGTAGAAAATAACAATGAAATTGAATATTCCAGCCAGATTCTAAACCACTGCAATGGCTATAGCACGCCAATGGAGCCATTCCTCCTTATTTATGCAAGACAGATGGCTCACCAAGATATGAGTCGAAAATGTCAATAAATTAGAATTTTCCAGGCAGATTCTCGACGATTGCTGTGCCTATAGCGCGTCAAAGTAATCTTTCCTCCTCATTTATGCAAGGAAGATAGTTGACCACTGTATTAGCCGAAAACGTCTATAAATTTGAATTTTCCAGCTCGATTCTATAGCTCTGCAGTGGATATATCAGGCCAATAGAATCCTGCCTCCTTACGTATGCAACGGAGATAGCTCACCACGATATATGACGAAAATGTCAATAAAATTG
>NW_016966226.1:0-538 GCF_001483705.2 Eufriesea mexicana
CTATAGCATTGCAATGGCTATAGCACGCCAATAGGATATTTCTTCCATAACTATTCAAGAAAGTTAGCTCACCACGATATTAGCAGAAAATGACAATAAAATTTAATTTTCCAGCCAGATTCTATAGGATTGCCGAGACTATAGTACGCCAGGAGAACCATTCCTCCTTCTATATGCAAGAAAGGTAGATGACCACGATAGTAGTCGACAATGTCCATAAAATCGTGTTTTCCAGCCAGATTCTGTAGCATTGCAGTGGATATATCGCGCCAATAGAATATTTCTTCCTTATTTATGCAAGAAAGTTAGCTCACCACGATATTAGTCGAACACGATATTAGTCGATAATGTTAATAAAATTTTATTTTCCAGACAGATTCTATAGCATTGCAATGGCTATAGCACGGCAATAGGATATTTCTTCCTTAATTATGCAAGATAGTTAGCTCACCACAATATTAGTCGAAAATATCAATAAAATATTATTTTCCAGACAGATTTTCTAGCATTGAAATGGCTATAGCACGGCAATAGGATA
>NW_016966227.1:0-447 GCF_001483705.2 Eufriesea mexicana
ATACCTCAATCCTTTCACACATCCATCCATCCACACAACCATTCATCCATACATACATCCAACAATAAATCCTTCTTTCCATAAATCTATCCATTCATACATCAATCCATCCATACATTCATACATCCACACATCCATAATTCCATCCATCCATACATCCATACACCTATCCATCCATACATACATCCACCAATCAATTCATCCATACATACATACATACATACATCAATACATCCATACACCCATCCATATATACATACGTCCGTATATCCATAAATACGTACATCCATACGTCCATACATCCATACATGCATACATCCAGAGTACATACATCCATACATCCATGCATAACCCCATACGCTCATCCATACATACGTCCATAGATACATCCGTAAATGCATCTATACACACATCCATGCATGCATTCATCCATACATCCATCCATAC
>NW_016966228.1:0-1213 GCF_001483705.2 Eufriesea mexicana
GACACGTTCGGTTGAGTTGGGTTACGTTCGGTTATTTTACGGTTTGTTAGGTTAGGAGAGGATTGCTTTTACTTTAGCGCTATAGCCATCCATTAGGTGGATCACTTCTCCCTACAGTGAATCATTGTATTCAGCTTGGCTCTTGGAAGGCCAGCAATTGTGGTCTCAGCACATTACATTGTGTCATGTTACGTTCAGTTAGTTTGGATTAGGCTAAGTTTGGACAGGGTAGCATCGAGTTTTGTGCTACACACTGCCATTCGCTTTGATTTGTGCGATCTACTGTGCTCTAGTACTTCCTGCTTGACTCTGGAACGGGCAGCTATTGCGGTCTCGGCACGTTAGGTTTATTTATGCTATGTTTGAGTATGTTCTGTTGTTGTGGCTTAGGCTTGGGTGGCTTTGTATTTCTGATATACACTGCGATTATATGGATATCTGCGTTCTACTTTCCACTGATGTGTTCCACTTGACTCTGCGTTGGTCAGCAATGGTGGTCGCGGCACGTTAGATTGAGTTATGTTACGTTTGGCTATGTTACTGTTGGTTAGGATAGGAGGGCATAGTTTTCTCTTTAGTGCTGTATTCTGCCGTCCGGTGGATTTCTGCTCGCTAGGGAGCTCTAATATTGTCAACTTAGCTCCGGCAAGGCCAGAAATAGTGGTACTGGCACGATATCATGAGTCATGTTACGTTCGGTCATCTTGGGCCGGGATAAGCTTGATCTGGATAACTTTAACTTTTGTGCTGTGCACTGCTATTCGACGGACTTCTGCGCTGTACTGTGCACTGGTATGTGCTACTGTTCTCTGGTGTGGGCAAAATAGTGGCCTCGGCACGTTACGCTGTGTCAGGCTATGTTTGGCTAAGCTCCGATGGTTTGTGTCAGGCTTGCGTAGCTTTGACCATTCTGATGTACACAGCGATTAAATGAATTACTGTGTTCTACATTCCACTGTTGTGTTCCGCTTGACTCTGCGTATTTCAGCAATAGTGGTCGCGGCGCTTTACGTTGAGTTAGGATACGCTTGGTTATGTTTCGGTTTCTTAGGTTACGAGAGGATAGCTCTGACGTTAGTGCCAATGCCTGCTTTTAGGTCGATTTCTGCTCCCTACAGTGCTTTAATATTTTCAGCTTGGCCCTGTCAACGAAAGCAACAGTGTCCTCGACATGTGATGATGGGTCAGGTCACGACAAGATAGGCTGGGTCAG
>NW_016966229.1:0-549 GCF_001483705.2 Eufriesea mexicana
ACGACCACAGGACCTAGCATCCCCAGAGTCCAGCAGAATGTAGTATTGCACAGTCGACCACTGGAATCCACCGAATAACAGTGTGCAGCACAGAAGTTGGGGATATCCTAACCTAACCTGGCACAACCTAACCAAACGGAACGTAACCCTACTCAACCGAACGTGCCGCGACCGCTACTCCTGGCCTCCCCGGAGCCAAGCGTAATGTTGTAGAGCAGAGTGGATAACACAAATTCACCTGCTAGCAGTGTATAGCATGAAAGTCAAAGGTATCCCAACTTAACAAGACCTACCCTAACCCAACCGGACGTAGAATAGCTAAACCTGGCGTACCGCGACCACTATCGCTGGCACCCTCTCAGAGCCAAGCAGATGACAATAGAGCGCAGTAAAGCTCAGTAATCGGTCGATAACAGTGTATAGTGCATATGTGTAAACTATCCTATCCTATACCCAACAGGTGTAACACAAACAAACGTGGCGTAGCTCAACCTAACGTGCCGAGACCGCTATTACTGGACACCCTAGACCGAGGCAGAGCATATTAGA
>NW_016966230.1:0-1912 GCF_001483705.2 Eufriesea mexicana
ATAAGATCTGACTGGAAAATTCAATTTTGTTGTCATTTTCAACTAATATAGTGGTGAGCTAATCTTTTTTCCATTAATAAGAAAGAAAGATTCTATTGGCATGCTATAGCCATTGTAATGGTATAGAATGTGCCTGGAAAATTCAATTATATTGACATTTTCGACTAATATCGTGTTGTGCTAATTATATTGCATAAATGAGGAGGAATGATAACATTGGCATGCAGTAGCTACTGCAATGCGATAGAATCTCACTGGAAAATACAATTTTATTGGCACTTTCGATTAATATCGAGGTGAGCTAATTTTCTTGCATGAATAATGGGAAAAGATTCTAGTGGCTTGCTATAGCCATTGCAATGCTATAAAATCTGACTGGAAAATTCAATTCTGTTGACGTTTTCAACTAATATAGTGGTGAGCTAATTTTCTTGCATAAATAAGGTGGAGAGACTGTTTTGGCATGATGTAGCCATTGAAATTCTATAGAATATGACTGGAATATTCAATGTTATTGACTATTTCGACTTATATCGTGGTGAGCTTATTTTCTTGCGTGAATAAGGGGTATAGATTCTATTCGAATGCTATAGCCACTGCAATGCCGTAGAATCTGATCTGAAAATTCAATTTTATTGACACTTTCGACTTACATCGCGATGAGCAAGTTTGCTTGCATGAATAAGGGGGGAAGATTCTATTGGCATGCTGTAGCCACTGCAATGCTGTAGACTCTGATCTGAAAATTCAATTTTATTGACATTCTCGAATATTATCGTGGTGAGCTAGATTTCTTGCTGAATAAGGAGGAAATATTCTATTGGAATTCTGGCGCCATTGCATTCCTATAAAATCTGACGGGAAAATTCAATTTTATTGACATTGTCAACTAATATCGTGGTGAGCTAATTTCCATCCATAAGTAAGGAGGAATGATTCTATTGGCATGTTATAGCCACTGCAATGCTGTGGAATCTGACTGGAAAATACAATTTTATTGGCACTTTCGACTAATATAGTGATGAGCTAATTTGCTTGAATGAATATGGGGGAAAGATTACATTGGCATGCTATAGCCATTGCAATGCGAAAGAACCTGACTGGAAAATTCAATTTTATTGACATTCTCGACTAATATTGTGGTGAGCTAATTTTCTTGAAAAAATAAGGAGGAAATAATCCATTGGCATGCTGGAGCCATTGCAATGCTATAAGATCTGACTGGAACTAAGGAGGAAAGATTATATTGGCGTGCTATAGGCATTGCAATGCGAAAAAATCTGACTGGAAAATTCAGTTTTATTGACATTTTCGACTAATATCGCTGGGAGTTAATTTTGTTCAATAATTAAGGAGGAAAGATTCTATTGGCATGCTATAACCATTGCAATGCTGTGGAATCTGACTGGAAAATACAATTTTATTGGCACTTTCGACTAATACCGTGGTGAGCTAATTTTCTTGAATGAATTAGCGGAAAAGGTCCTATTGGCATGCTGTAGCCACTGCAATGCTGTGGAATCTGATCTGAAAATTCAGTTTTATTGACATTAACGGCTTATATCGTTGTGAGCTAATTTTCTTACATTATTAAGGAGGAAAGATCCTATTGACATGCTGTAGCCGTTCAAATGCTATAGAATTTGTCTGGAAAATTCAATTTTATTATCATTTCGACTGACATATAATATCGTGTTGTGCAAATTATCTTGCATATATGAGGAGGAATGATTACATTGGTATGCTGTAGCTACTGCAATTCGATCGAATCTGACTGGAAAATACAATTTTATTGGCACCTTCGACTAATATCGTGGTGAGATAATTTTCTTGCATGAATAAGGTGTACAGACTCTATTGGAATGCTATAGCCACTGCAATGCTGTAGAATCTGATCTGAAAATCCAATTTT
>NW_016966231.1:0-482 GCF_001483705.2 Eufriesea mexicana
TCAGCGATAATTGCTCTATACATTGACCATTCTACAATTTCAGAAGAACCTATCCGTCCAGCTTAAAGACGGCTACACTCACCCGTTCTCTGTCATTTGTCCATTTCGCTACCGATATATGATCAACCCAACGACCATACTGGAGTTGCTGAACAGACTATAACATCAGGGAACAAATTATTCCAACGAATAGTGAGATCTGTTTGTGGATGTACTAACCACAACACTGAAAGCTATAAAAATCTATAGCAATAACTGACCCATGCATTGATTATACCAGAAGGACAGTGGAATTTAAGTGATCAGTGAACATATCTATCAAGTCGCTACCGTGTTGTGTTCATGGCCATACACAGCACTGGATTGATGTATGCCACCAACTCCAGCGGCAGTTGCCCTATCCATTGATCATTCCACATTTGCTGACGATCTCGTATGTTCAGCGAACATACTAGTGCAATGGCTACAATATTGTGTACATG
>NW_016966232.1:0-236 GCF_001483705.2 Eufriesea mexicana
TATACTCGGCTATACGATGGATTTCTTAGCTCTACATTGCTCCACTGCACTCTGTTCGACCCTAATTAATTAATTAATTAATTAAATAATTAATAGTAATTGTGCTCTCGTCACGACAAGTTCAGTTAGGCTACGTTCGATTTTGTTAGTTCCGTTAGGTTAGGGGAGGACAGCTTTGACATTTGCGCTCTGCACTGCTATTTGATGGATTCCTGCCCTGCTTTGTGGTCGGATAT
>NW_016966232.1:9840-10056 GCF_001483705.2 Eufriesea mexicana
AAGGCTTGGTTTGGGTTTCTTTGCTTTTGTGCTATACACTGCTATTCGGTGCATTTACGCGCTCTACGTTGCTCCGCCATAGTCCGCTCGACTATTGTGAGGCTAGCAGTGGGCTTCGTGGCAAGTTAATTTGAGTTAGGTTACGTTTGGCTTGTATAGGCTAGGCTAACTTCGGTTAGGATAGCTTTGACTATCGTACTGTACGCTATTATGCGT
>NW_016966233.1:0-269 GCF_001483705.2 Eufriesea mexicana
ATGTTACGTTTGACTAGGTTAGGATAGGCCACACTGACATTAGTGCTATTCACTGCTATTCGGAGGAATCCTGCGCTCAAATGTCGTCCAATATGTTCTACTAGGCTCTGGGAGGCCAGCGATATCTGTCTCGTCACGATATAATTTGCTGCACTACGTTTTGATCTGCTAGGTAAGGCAAAGTTTGGGCAGGATATGTATGACTTTCGCGCTATGCAATGCAATTCGGATTATTTCTGCGCTGTACTGTGCTCTACTGTAATATGCTT
>NW_016966234.1:0-221 GCF_001483705.2 Eufriesea mexicana
CGTTTGGTCGGGTCATGACGGTTTGGGCTAGGTTTGGGTAATTTTGACTCTTCTGCCGTACACCGCGATCCTACGGATTTCTGCGCTCTACTCCCTCCAATATGTTCTGCCTGCCACTCGGCAGGCCAGCAGTCGTGGTCGCGTCACGTTAGGTTTAATAATGCTACATTTGTTATTGATAACATTCGCTAGGCCTGAAGAGGGTAGCTTTCATTTTAGTG
>NW_016966235.1:0-575 GCF_001483705.2 Eufriesea mexicana
TTATGTTTTGCTGTAATGGTTCCGACTATCGTGCTGTAAACTAATTTGCGGCGTGTTCCTGCCATCCACGGTGCTCTGCTGTATACTGCTTGGCTCTGTGGAGTCCGGCAGCAGTTTTCGCGGCACGCTCTGTTGAGTTACGCTACGTTCGGTTAGGACAGTTTATGTCAGGTCATGTTAGGGTCTCTTCGACCTTTATGCTATTCATTGCAATGCGGAGAATTCCTGCGAACTACTGTGTTCAAGTGCACTCAACTTGTCCCTGTGGAGGTCTGCAATAGTTGTCTCGTCCTGTTAGGTTGAGTTATGTTACCTTTGCATATTTTGCGTTTGGCTAGGTTAGTATACGCTACTATGACTTTTGCGCCTTACACTGCTATTAATTGAGTTTCTCTGATCCTCTTCGCTCTGCAGCATTCTGCTTGGCTCTGGAGAGAAAGGCCAGGAGCTGTGGTCGCGGCGCGTTATGTTGAGTTATGCCACGTTCGGTTAGGTTAGCTTAGGTCTAGCTAGGTTAGGATATCTACGGCCTGGGTGCTATTCTCAGCAATGCTGAGGACTCCTGCGCTCTACTG
>NW_016966236.1:0-234 GCF_001483705.2 Eufriesea mexicana
AATAGCGGTCTAGGCATGTTTGGTTGTGTTAAGCTACGGAGGGTTATGTTTTGTTTGGTAGGTAAGACTACGATGTCTTCGACTGTTGCGCTACGCACTGCTATTCGGTGGATTTCTACGCGCCACTGTACTCTAATATTCTCTACTTTGCTCTGGGGAGAAAAGAAATAATGTCCGCGGCGCGTTATGTTGTGTTATGTTACGTTTGGTTATGTTGCGTCCGGATACGTTAGG
>NW_016966237.1:0-663 GCF_001483705.2 Eufriesea mexicana
TCAGCCACACATTTATCCACACATGCATCCATACATTCATAAGTACATGCATCCATACGTCCATCCATCCATACATACATCCATACATACATCCACAGATCCATACAGCCATCCATCAATACATCCATAAATCCATACGTACATCCATACATACATCCATTACATACATCCATACATTCATAAATACACACATCCATGCATACATCAATACATACATACATACAAACATTAATCCACAGAAACTTCCAAACAGGTATCGATACATCGATACATACATCCGTTCACACATCCATCCATCCATACATATACCCATACATCCATCCATCGATACATACATCCATACATACATCCGAACATGCACCCATATATACATCGATAAATACATCCATTTGTCATCCATACATCCATTCATCCGCACATCCATGTACACATCCATGCATACGTCCATACATACAAGATACATCCATTTGTCATCCATACACCCATTCATCCGCACATCCATGTACACATCCATGCATACGTCCATACGTACATCCCAACATACATCCATAAATACATCTATACATGCATCCATACATACATTCATCCATGCATACGAATATACATACATTCATACATCCATCCATTCATACATACATCCATACACGCATCCATACGAACATC
>NW_016966238.1:0-232 GCF_001483705.2 Eufriesea mexicana
TCTACTGCATTCTGCTCGGCTTTGGGCGGCCAGGAATGTTGGTATCGTTAGTATATTTTGGGCATCACTACGTTTGGATATGTAGGCGAGGCCATGTTCTGTCAGGATATGTCTGACCATTATGCGGTACTCTGCAATTCGGTGGACCTCTGCGCTCCACTGTGCTCTAGTATGTTCTGCATGGCTCCGGGGTGGCCACCAATAGTGATCTCGGCTAGTTGGGTTGAGTTAC
>NW_016966238.1:253-959 GCF_001483705.2 Eufriesea mexicana
GGTTCGGTTATGCTTTGTCAAGCTCGGTCAGGATGTACTTGACTTTCGTGCTATGCACTGCTATTCGAAGGATTTCTGCAATCGACTGTGCTCTGTTGTTTTCTGCGTGGTCCTGGGGAGGCCAGCAATAGTCGCGGCACGATATGTTGTGCTAGCCTACGCTTGATTATGATCCTTTAGGTCATGTTTTGTAAGGATGGCTTCGACTTTCGTGCTATACAGCATTATCCGGCGGGATCCTGTAATCTGCTGTGCTCAACAGCATTCTGCTTGGCCGGGTGGAGTCCGGTATCAGTGGTCGCGGCACACTCTGTTGAGTTATGCTACGTTTGGCTAAGTTAGGTTAGGGCTGGTTATGCTGGTATAACTACGGCTTTTGTGCTATTCACTGCAATGCGGCGGAATTCTGCGATGTACTCCGCTCTGGTACATGCTTGCTGTCCCTGTGGATGCGAGAAATGGTGGTCCCGCTATGTTAGGTTCAGTTATGTTACGTTTGGACATGTCACGTTTGGCTACTTTATGATATGCTACATTGACTTTTGTGATTTACACTGCTTATCGGTGGATTTATGTGCTCTGCTGTGCACTATTATGCTCCACTTCGCACTGGGGCGGCCAGAAACATCGGTTTCGCCAAGTCATGCTGAGTAGCACTACGTTTGGACAGGTTTGGTTAGGTCAGGTTGCGTCAGGGTATGATCGA
>NW_016966239.1:0-854 GCF_001483705.2 Eufriesea mexicana
AGGCAGGAAAGGTAGCTCACCACGATAATAGTCGAAACTGTCAATAATATTGATCTTTCCAGCAAGATTCTATGGCATTGCAAACCCTACAGCACGCCAATACAATCTTTCCTCCTTATTTTTGCGAGAAAGTTAACTCATCAGGATATTAGCCGAAAATGTCAATAAAATTTAATTTTCCAACAATAAAATTTAATTTTCCACCCAGATTCTATAGCATTGCGAAGGCTATAGCAAGCCAATAAAATCATTCATCCTTTTTATGCAAGAAAGATAGTACAACACGCTATTAGTCGAAGCTGTCAATAAAATTGAGTCTGCCAGGCACATTCTGTATCATTGCAATGGTTATAGCACGCCAGAAGTATCTTTCCTCCTTATTTTTGCGAGTAAGACAGCGCACCACAATATTATACGAAAATGTCAATAAAATTGAATTTTCCCTCCAGATTCTATAGCATTGCAATGGTTATAGATTGTCAATATAATCTTTCCTCCTTGCTTACGCAAGTAAGCTACCTCACCACGATATTAGTCGATAATGTCAATAAAATTGATATTTCCAGCCAGATTCTACTGCATTTCAATGTCTATAGCACGCCAATGGAATCTACCCTGCTTACTTAGGAAAGAGAGATAGCTCTCCACGATAATTGCCGAAACTGTCAATAATATTGAACATTCCAGGCAGATTCTATACTATTGATATGGCTATAACACGCCAGTAGAATCTTACCTCCTTATGTATGCAAGAAAGGTAGCTCACCGAGTAGTCAGTCGAAAATGTCAATAAAATTGAATTTTCCAGGAAGATTCTCATGCATTGCAATGCCTATAGCACGCCAATAGAATCT
>NW_016966240.1:0-503 GCF_001483705.2 Eufriesea mexicana
AACGCCTTCAATCCAATGGCAAGTACAGCCATCTACTTGCCAGAGAATAAGTCTATTCAAGACGTATAAGCTGCAGAAGTTTGGAGATTAGATCGCCTATCGCCTGCAATCCAATGGCAAGTACAGACGTCTACTTGCCAGAAAATAGGTCTATTCAAAATCTATAACCTGTTATAGCATGGTGAATAGATGGCCTAACGCCTTCAATCCAATGGCAAGTACAGCCATCTACTTGCCAGAGAATAAGTCTATTCAAGACGTATAAGCTGCAGAAGTTTGGAGATTAGATCGCCTATCGCCTGCAATCCAATGGCAAGTACAGACGTCTACTTGCCAGAAAATAGGTCTATTCAAAATCTATAACCTGTTATAGCTTGGTGAATAGATCGCCTTACGCCTTCAATCCAACGGCTAGTACAGCCATATACTTGCCAGAGAAGAGGTCTTCTCAAAATCTATAACCTGTTATAGCATGGTGAATAGATGGCCTAACGCCTTCAATC
>NW_016966241.1:0-644 GCF_001483705.2 Eufriesea mexicana
AATCTTTCCTCCTTATTTATGCAAGAAAGTTAGCTCACCACGATATTGGGACAGAATGTTAATGAAATTGGATTTTCTAGCCAGATTCTATAGCACTGCAATGGCTATAGCACGCCAATAGTATTCTTCCTCCTTTTATATGCAAGGAGAGTAGCACGCCAATAGTGTTCTTCCCCCTTATATATGCATGGAGGTCAGCTCACCACGATATAGTCCGAAAATGTCAATAAAATTGAATTTTCCAGCCAGATTATATAGCACTGCAATGGCTATAGCACGCCAATAGTATTCTTCCTCCTTTTATATGCAAGGAGGTCAGCTCACCACGATATTGCCCGAAAATGTCAATAAAATTGAATTTTCCATCCAGATTATACAGCATTGCAATGGCAATAGCACGCCAATAGTATTCTTCCTCCTTGTTAATGCAAGAAAGTTATCTCACCACAGTATTAGTCGAAAATGTCAATCAAACTGAAATTTCCAGCCAGATTCTATAGCACTGCGACTGGTATTGCAAGATGGCTATAGCACGCCAATAGAATTCTTCCTCCTTATTTATGCAAGAATTTTAGCTCAACCCGATATTAGTCGAAACTGTCTATATAATGATATTTTCCAGCCAGATTCTGTAGCATTGCAAT
>NW_016966242.1:0-583 GCF_001483705.2 Eufriesea mexicana
TTTGCGGCATGCACTGCATTTCGGTGGATTTCTGCGCTCTACGTTGCTCTACCGTGCTCTGCTTAACGCTTGGGAGGCCGGCAACAATGGTCGCCCCACGTTAGTTTGAATTAGTTTACGTTTGGCAACGTCAGTGTACGTTGCGCTAGGTTAGGGTAGCTCTGCCTTTTGTGCTATACGCTGCGACTCAGACTATCTCAGTGTTCTACGTTGCTCTGCTGTACTGTGCCTAGCTCTCCTGAGAACAGCGATATCGGTCGTGGCACGTCAGGTAGTGCTACGTTACGTCAGCTTATGTTACGTTTCGTTAGGTTAGGATAGGATGGCTTTAACTTTCCTGCTACGCACTGTTATTCTGTGGACTTCCACGCTCCACTTTTATCTAACGTACCCTGCTGTGATCAGGGAATGCTTGAAATTGCAGCCGCGGCGCATTAGGCTCTATTATGTTACGTTTGCTTTGGTTAGGATATTTGTGTTAGGTAAGGTTATCTTTGACTTTCGTGCTATACACTGCCATTCCAGGGACCTCTCCGCTCTACTCTCCTCTAGCATGACCTGCTTGGCGGTGGAGAGGCCAGTA
>NW_016966243.1:0-1345 GCF_001483705.2 Eufriesea mexicana
TTCAATGTTATTCCGTGGAATCCTGCTCCCTGCTGCGCTCTAATATGTTCCGCTTGGCTGTGGGTTGGCCAGTGATATTGGACTCGGTGCGTATGGCTGTGCTATGTAACGTTTCATTAGGGTATTTTGGTGGAGCTTGGTCAGAATCTCTTTGGCTTTTCTGCTCTTGACTGCTACTTGGCGGATTTCAGCGATATATATTGCCCTACTACTCTCTGCTCGACTGTGGGGAGGTGGACAATAGCGTTCACGGCACGTAAGTTTGAGTTAGGTTACGTTCTGTTAGGTTTGGTTTGGTTATGTTTGGATAGGATAGCTATGACTTTGGTGCGATACACTGCAATTCGGTGAACGCCAGCGCTCCACAGTGAACTGATGTGTTCAGCTTGGCTCCGGGAAGGTCCGCAGTATTGGCCTCAGCACTCTACGTTGAGTTAGGCTACGTTTGGATGGCTTTGGTTGGTCAGTTAAGGCAAGGTTATCTTTTCTATTGTGTTTTACACTGCAACGCCGCGGATTTCTTTGATCCACCGTGCTCTAGCATATTCCGCTTGTCTCTGGGGAAGTCAGCATTAGTAGTGTAGGGCAGATAGGTGGAGTTAGGTTACGTTCGGTTATGTTACCGTTGGCTAGGTTAGGAGAGGGTGCCTACGACTTTTGTGCTACACACTGCACTTCCGTGAAATCTTGCGCACGGCTGTGATCAGATATGTTCAGTTTGGCTTTGGGAGAGGCCGTAATAGTGGTCTCGGCGCCTTACGCTGATTCATGCATTTTTTGAATGATGTAAGTTACGTCAGGTTAGGTTAGCTTTTCCATACATTTGTGCTTTACACTGCAACGCCGAGTATTTCTATGATCTCCTGCGCTCTAGTATATTCCGCTTGGCTCTGGGAAAGTCAGCAATAATTGTGTAGGGCGGCTAGATGGAGTCAAGTTACGCATTGCTATGCTATGTTTGGTTAGCTTAAGCTGTCAGATATCTGACTTTTTGCTATACACAGATATTCGGTGGTCTTCTGCGCACTGCTGTAATCTAACATGTCCTGCTTTGCTATGTGGACGTCAGCAGCAGTGGTCGCTGCACGTTAGGTTGTGTTATGTTACGTTCGGTGAGGTTAGGTTAGATTAGGCTTGGACAGGTAGTCCTTGACGTCTGTGCTATACACTGCGCTACGGAGTATTTCTCCACACTACATTGCTCTACCGTACTCTGCTCGACACAGGAGTGGCCAGTAATATAGGTCTCGTCACGTTAGGTTGGGTTGGCTACATTTGGTTTGGCCATGTTTGCTCGTGTTAGGCTAGGATAGCGTAGACTTTCGAGCTAAGCACTGTTATTCGA
>NW_016966244.1:0-202 GCF_001483705.2 Eufriesea mexicana
TATGGATGGATGGATGTATGGAAATATGCGTGTATGGATGTATGTATTTATGAATGTATGGTTGTAAGATAGTATCGATGTATGCATGTATGGATGTATGGATGTATGGACGTATGGATGTACGAATTTACGGATGTTCGGATGTACGGATGTGTGGATGGATGGATGGATGTATTGATGTATGTATGGATGTATGGATGTA
>NW_016966244.1:213-1686 GCF_001483705.2 Eufriesea mexicana
ATGGATGTATGGATGGATGGATGTATGGATGTATGAATGGATGGATGTATATATGTATGGATGCATGGATTGAAGGATGTATGGATGGATGGAGGTGTGGATAGATGGATTTTTGGATGTATGGATGCATGAATGTTTGGATGTGTGAATGGGTGGATGTATGGATGCATGAATGTTTGGATGTGTGAATGGGTGGATGTATGGATGTATATCTGTATGGATGTATGGATGGCTGGATGTGCCAGTGGATGGATGTATCGTTGGATATATGTATGGATGTTAGAATGGATGTATGCATGGATGTATGTATGGATGCATGTAGGTATGTATCTGTGGATGTATAGTTTGGAAGAATGCATTGGTGTATTGAAGGATGTATGTACTGATGTCTCTATGGAAGCATTGGTGGGTGGTTGGATGGGTGGATGGATGTATGGACGAACGGATGTATGGATGGATTGAGGTATGGGTGCATGGATGTATGTATGGATGGATATATGGATGTATGAATGGATGGATGTATATATGTATGGATGTATGGATTGATGGATGTATGGATGGACGGAGGTATGGATGGATGGACTTATGGATGTATGGATGTGTGGATGTAGAATGTATGTATGGATGGATGTATGGATGGATGGATGTGTGGATGGATGGATGTGTGGATGGATGGATGTATTGAGGTATGTATCGATGTATGGATGGATGGATGGTTTGGTGGATAGATGGATTTATGGATGGGTAGATGGATGGACGTATGTACGGACGTGTGTATAGATGTATGTGTGGATGTATGCATGTGTGGATGTATGTATGTATGCATGAACGAATGTATGGATGTACGAATGTAAGGATGTACGGACGTATGGATGTATGGATTTACATCTGTATGTATGTATGGATGGCTGGATGTTTCATTGGATGGATGTATGGTTGGATGTATGTATGCATGGATGTATTTATGTATGTATGGATGTATGCATGGATATATGTATGGATGTTTGAATGGATGTATGCATCGGTGTAAGTATGGATGTATGTAAGTATGTATCTCTGAATGTATGTATTGATGAATGTCTTGGTGTATTGAAGGATGTATGTACTGATGTCTCTATGGATGCATGTATTGATGGGTGGATGGGTGGATGGATGTATGTATGAACGGATGTATGGATGGATAGACTTATGGATGCATGGATGTATGTATGAATGGATGTATGTATGTATGAATGGTCGGATGTATAGATGTATGGATCGATGGATGTATGGATGGGTTGTTGTATGGATGGATGGATGTATGGAAGGATGTGTGTATGGATGGATGGAAGTATGGATTGATGGTCGTATGGATGGATGTACGTATGGATGGATAGATGTATGGATGGTCGGACGCACGGATGAATGGGAGAACGGAAGAATGGATGTATGAATGGATTAAGATATGGATGTATGTATGGATGGGTGTATGGA
>NW_016966245.1:0-239 GCF_001483705.2 Eufriesea mexicana
CATCCGTCCATCCACTCAGACGTCCAGCAACACATCCATCCATCCAGCCGTCCATCCATCCATTAATCCTCCCATACATCCATCGATACAACCATCCATCCATCCTGATATCCAACCATTTATCCAACCATCCGTACCTCCACACATCAACACATACATCCATCCATACATCCATACATCCATACACCGATCCATCCATACATCCAAACATCCATACATACATCCATACATACATCCAT
>NW_016966246.1:0-606 GCF_001483705.2 Eufriesea mexicana
CGTCCATACATCCGTACATCCAAAAATCCATCCATACATACATCCATCCAACTATACATACATACATACATACATCTTTACATGCATCCATACCTTCATCCATACATAGATCCATCCATACATATATCCATACATCCACACATCCATAAATCCATAAATCCATCAATCCGTACTTCCATCCATCGATACATCCATTCATTCATTCATACATCCATAAATGCATCCTCCTATACATACGTCCATCCATACATCCATCCATCCATACATCCATACATATATCTATACATGCATCCATACGTTCATCCATACATCCACACATCCATATATCCATAAATCCATCAATCCGTACTTCCATCCATCGATACATCCATCCATCCATACATCCATACATACATCAATACGTACATCCATTCATCCAATCCATACATACATCAATACTTACATCCATTCATCCATACATCCATACATACATACATCCATACGTCCACACTTCCGTACATCCATACATCCACACATACATACATCCACAAATGCGTCCAACCGTTCAACCATCCACCCATACACACATCCATCCCTACATTCAAACATACATCCATACACGCGTCC
>NW_016966247.1:0-1511 GCF_001483705.2 Eufriesea mexicana
AATAATAGAGGAGAGTAGAGGGCAGAAATCCATAGAATCGCAGTGTATAGCTGAAAAGTCGAAACTATCCTAAACTGAACCATACTAACGTAACCGAACGTAGCCTAACACAGTATGACGTGCAGCGAACACTATTACTGCCCTATCCAGGGCCAAACAGAATATGGTAGAGTGGAGTAATGCGCAGAAATCCACCGAATAAAAATGTATGGCACGAATATCGAGGCTTCCCTGCCCTAACCAAACCAAACGTGTTGTAACCGAACGTAGCCTAACTCTACATAACATGCCGAAACCTCTATTGCTGCAATCCCCAGAGCAAAGCAGAATTTATTGGAAGAGAATAGAGCACAGATGTCCATAGAATAGCAGTGTATAGCACGAAAGTTATAACTACCTTGTCCTCACCTAGACAAGCATAGCACAACCGAACATAGCCGAACACTACCTAACATGCCGAGGATACCATTGCTGAACCAAGCAGAGCCGAGGAGAACGTGGTACAGGAAAGTAGTTCTCAGAAATCCATAGAGTCAGAGTGTATAGCAGAAATGTCAAAGATCTTCGGACGCAACCCAAACTAACAAGACCTCGCCAAATGTAACATTGCTAAACCTAGCGTGCCGCGAATGCTATCGCTGGTAGCCCCAGAGTCTAGCATAATATAGTGCAGCAATGAAGAGCGCAGGAATCCGTCGAAGAGCAGCGTATAGCGCAAAAGTCTAGGATACCCTATCCTAAACTAACCAAACGTAACATAACCGAACGTAACATACCTAACACTGACGTGCCTGCACAACTATCGGTGACCTCCCCAGAGCCAAGCAGAATATACTAGAGCAGAGTAGATCGTAGAAATTCGCCACACTGCGGTGTAAAGCAGAAAAATAAAAGATATCCTAACATAGCCTCACATAGCCTGACCTAACCAAACGTAGCCAAGCCAAGCGTAACGTGACCAGCCATTTATTACTGGACCCTCCATCGCCACGCAGAGCATGTTAGGGGAGAGTAGAGCCTAGTGGTCCATAGAATGGCTGTGAATAGCGCGAAAGTCAGAGAAATCCTTACCTAACGCAACCTAATGCGATGCGGCTACAGCTTCTGGAATACCAAGAGCAAAGTAGCGAATATTAGACTACATTCTAGCGCAGAAGTCCACCGAATAGCGGTGTATAGCACAAAGGTCATAGCTACGCTAGCGTAACATAACAAACCACAATACAACCAAACGTAACCTAACTGAACCCGGCGTGCCTAGGCCACTATTACTAGCTTCCACGGAGACTAGCGGATGCTAGTAGAGCAGCATAGCGCGTAGATATCGACCGAATGTCAGTGTACACCACAAAAGACAAAGCTATCCGAACCAAACATATCAAAACCTAGCCAAACCATGCGAAACCCATCTCAGGCTTTTGTGCCGAGACCAAAATTGCTGACCTCTACAGAGCCAAGCAAAATATACTAGAGCATATGTGAGCGCAGAAATCCGCCGCACTGAAGTGCAA
>NW_016966248.1:0-2766 GCF_001483705.2 Eufriesea mexicana
TGAGACCTCAGTAGAGCGCAGAAATCAGCGGAATACAGGTGTACTGCGCGAAAGTCAAAGCCATCCTCTACTAACCAGGCCAAATCTAACGAAACAGAACGTAACACAACTCAGTCCAACGTTCCGAGACCACTATTGCTGCCCTCTACAGAGGAAAGTAGTGCATATTAGAGGGGAGTGGACCGCAGAAATCAATAGAATTGCAGTGCATGGCACTATAGTCGGAGCTACACTATCCTCACATAGCCATACGTAACATAGCCGAACGTAGCTTCAATAAACCTAACTTGCCGAGACCGCTATTTCTTGCCGCCCCACAGACAAACAGAAGGTACTAGAGCACAGTAGAACGCAGAAAGCCAAAAAATTGCACTGTATAGCACAAAGGTCAAAGAAAACCTTGCCAAACCTGACCTATGCCTGCCTATCCAAACATAGACTAACTAAATCTAACGTGCCAAGTCCAATGTTGCCAGCCTCCCCACCGCCAAGCAAAACATATTTGAGGAGCACAGAACACAGAGGTAAATAGAATGGCAATGTATTGCAGAAAAGTCAAAGTCCTCCTGACCAAACCCAGGCTATCATAACATAATCATTCGTAACCTAACCAAACCTAACATGCTGAGACCATTGTTTCTGGCCTCCCCAGAGCCCCGCAGAGCGTATTAGAGCACCGTAGATCGTAGATATCGACCGCCCAGCAGCGTATAGCGCAAAAATCAGAGGTATGCTGACCAAGCCTTGCAGAACATAACCTAACCAAACGTAACATAACACAAACACACGTGCCGCGAGCACAAGCGCTGGCGACCCAGTGACAAGCAGAATATGGTAGAGCACAGTAGAGCACAGAAGTCCACCGAATAGCATTGCATAGGACAAAGGTTGAAGCAATCCTTTTCTAATCTAGCGAATCGTGGAACAACCAAACGTAGTATTACTCAAAATAACGCGCCGCGACCACTATTGCTGGCCTCCCCAGATTTGAGCAGAGTGTAGTAGAGCACAGCAGAGCGCATTATTCCACAGAACAAAATTGTATAACACGTAAGACAAAGCTATCCAGGCCTAACGCAAGCTAACCCAACTAAACCAAACGTAGCCTTTCGCTGCCAAACGTGCCGAGACCGCGATTGCTAACCCACCAGAGCCGAGCTGAGCATATTTGAGCACAGTGAAGCGCAGAAATCCACCGAACAGCGGTGTATAACACAGGAGTCAGAGCCATCGTATCCAAACTTAACCTGACCTAACCTAACCACACGTAACCTCACTCTACCATGAGTGCCTCGACTGCTACTGCTGCCCCACTCCAGAAACAAGCAGATGTCAGTTACGGACCGAATAGCAGTGTAAACTGCAGAAGTAGAAGCTACCCTAACAAAACATAGCCTAACCTAGCCAAGCCAAGCGCAACCTGTCTGAACCTAGTTTGCCGAGGCTACTATTGCTGGCCTGCCGAGCGTCAAGCAGAGAATCGTAGAGCAATGTGGAGTGCAGGTATCGACCGAATTGCAGTGTAAAGCACAAAGTCTAAGTCATGCTATATTAACCTCAACAAGCGTAACATGACCAAACGCAAACTGTATTAGACTAACGTGCCGAGCCCAAAACTGCCGGCCTCCGTTCAGCCATGCAGAACATACTAGAGCTCAGTACCGAACAGAAATACACCGTGTAGCAGTGTGTAGCACAAAAGTCGAAGAAATCCTAACCAAACTTAGCCAAACCTTACCTAACCAAACGTAACATAACTCAACCTAACGTGCCGAGTCCACTGTTGCTGGCCCTCCCAGAGCCAAGCGGTATACGTAAGAGCATAGTCGAGCGTAGCAATCAACCGTACAGCAGTGTATAGCACGAAAGTCCAAACTATCCTATCCTAGACTGGCAAAACGTGACGTAACGAAACGTCACATAACACTGCCTAGCTTGCCGAGACCACTATTTCTGCACTCGCCAGACCCAATCAGAGCATATTACAGCACAGTAGAGCGCAGAAATACACCGAACATTAGTGCATAGCACAAACGTCAAAGCTGCCCTCTCCTAACCTAACCAAGGCTAAACTAACCACACGAAGCCTAACCGAAACTAACGTGCCGAGACCACTACTGCTGGCCTCACCAGGGCCTAGTAGGAAATACTAGTACACAGTAGAGCGCAGAAGTCAGCAGTCAACTGTATATAGCACAAAAGTCTGAGCTATCCTATCCTAACCTTACCAAACGTAGCATAGCCAGACACAGCATAACTCATCCAAACATACCGAGACCATTTTTGCTGGCATCCCCAGAGCCAAGCAGAATATACTGCAGCACAGAAGGGCGCAAAAACCCACAGCATTGCAATGTATAGCAAAAAAGCCGTAGATATCCTAACATAACTTGTCCTAACCTTACCTAACCCAACGTAGCATGTCTCACCATGACGTGACGCGACCACTGCTCCCGGCCACGCCAGAGCCAAGCAGAATATAGTAGAGCACAGTAGATCGCAGGAATCCACCGAAAAACAGTGTACAGGACGAAAGTCAAAGCAATCCTAGTCAAATATAACACAACCAAACCTAACCAAGCGTAACATTACACAACGTAACGTGCCATGACAACTGTTGCACGCATCCCCTGAGTCGGCAGAGTATAGAAGCGCAATGTGTAGCGCACATATCCACCGAATAGCAATGTATAGTGCAAAAGGCAGAAAAATACTGACCAGACCATCCTAACCTAACCTAACGAAACGTAACATAGCTCAACCCAA
>NW_016966249.1:0-841 GCF_001483705.2 Eufriesea mexicana
TAGTACGGTTATTGCTACAAATATTTAGAATTGACTATATGGCCCTTAGTACATTTATCAACAGAGATCACTAGCCGTTGTATTAACCATTTCAGTGATAATTTATATTCCACAGTTATTCTAGAGTAAGCTATTTATACGTCAGCTATTGCAGTAAATGTTTACAATTATCAGTACGTTATTGTGTACATGCACTAATAGAGCATTACAGACGTAGGATTAATATGTTGAGTGATGATTTATATGCATTATATGCCATTGCTCTTCTTGAATGGCAAAGGAATGTCCCACTATCGCTGTATACATTAACAAGTGACGAAACATTTCCGAGAGCAGCCATCATAACCTCACTGTTGGCGCTGGTTTAATTTGTTCCCTAATGACGCAAATTCCGAAGCAAGTCTAGAGTATTCAATCAATAGTACATCAATCTACAAATCACTGGAGCCGCTGGATTGATCTGTTTAATGATGATGTATATCATATAGCAATTCTCTATTGTCAAAAGACAAGGCCGTAATATCTCGAGATATTTATAACTGGCGACTCAGCGCAATGTACGGCCATCATCACAGTACTGACGCCGTTGGATTAATATGTCCACTGATGACAAAGATTCAACTGTAGTCCTAGGATAACCAACGTATACGCCAGATATGGCTAGAGACATTTAAAATTCCCTGTATGGTAGATGGCTCATCCACCAATAGAGCGCTGCAGCCGTTGGATTAAACGATTCAGTGACGATTTAATACAATTGCAATTCTAGAATGACAATGGACTGGCGCATTACCTCTCGAGACAATAGCAATTGATGAAACAGTACTCAGTACGTCCATCG
>NW_016966250.1:0-509 GCF_001483705.2 Eufriesea mexicana
ACGACCACTGTTGCTCGCCACCCCAGATTCGGGCAGAGTATTCTAGAGACATGTTCGGCGCATAAATCCACTAAATAGCAGTGTATAGCGCAGTAGACGAAGGAATCCTAACCAGACCTTCCTTACCTGATCCAACGAAACGTGGCCTAACACAAGCTAACGCGACGAGAACACTATTGCTGACTTCCCAAAACCCAAGCAGAAAAGATTAAAACACAGTAGAGCGCAGAATTCCGCTGACGGCTGTGCATAGCACAAACGTCTAATCTATCCTGTCCTGACCACACCAAATGTAACAAAACCGAACGTAGCACAGCTCACATTCACGTGTCGAGACCACTATTGCTGGCCACCCCTGCGACAAGCAGAACATGCAACGGCACAGGAAAGAAACATTGCAGTATACACCGCAAGAGTCAAGCATATCCTGACCTAAGCCCACCTAGCATAACCCACACAAACGTTGTGCAGCATAACATCACGTGACAAGTCCAATATTGCAGGCCTTC
>NW_016966251.1:0-610 GCF_001483705.2 Eufriesea mexicana
ATCGCGATACTAGTCGAAAATGTCAAAATATTAAATTTTTCTGCCATATTGTATTGCATTGCAGTGACTATAGCGCGCCAATAGAATCTTTCCTCCTTATTTATTCAAGAAGGTCACCACACTACGATATTAGTCGAAATTGTCAATAAACTTGAATTTTTGGTGCAGTTTCTACAGCATTGCAAAGGCTATAGCACGCCAGAAGAATCCTCCCGCCTTATTTGTGCAACAAAGTAAGCTCACCAAGATATTAGTTGAAAATATCAATAAAATTCAATATTCCAGGCAAATTATATAGCACTGCAATGGCTATGGCGTGCCAATACAATCTTTAGTACTTATTTATGCAAAGACGTCATCGCACAACGATATTAGTCGTAAATTTCAATAAAATTGAATCTTCCATCCAGATGCTATAGAATTGCAATGGCTGTAGCGTGCCAAAAGAATCTTTCCTCCTTATTTATACAAGGATGTCAGCTCACCACGATATTAGTCGCAAATGTCATTAAAATTGATTTTTCCATTCAAATACTATAGAATAGCCACGGCTATAGCTGGCCAATAGAATCTTTCCTATTTATTTATGCGAGTAAGTTATCTGCCCACG
>NW_016966252.1:0-1229 GCF_001483705.2 Eufriesea mexicana
GAATGTACGGATATGTGTATGTATGGATGTGTGGGTCCATGAATGTATGGGCGGATGGACTGAAGTGTGAGCGAAAGGATGGGAGGATGTACGGATGCATGTGTGTGTGGATAGATGTATGGATCGATGGATGTATGAATGGGTGCTAGTATGGATGGATGGATGTATGGTACGATGGATGTGTGGATGGGTGGATGTATGGATGGATGGATGTATGGTAAGATGGATGTATGAATGGATGTATGTATGGATGAATTGTTGTGTGGATGGATGGATGTATTGATGGATTGAGGTATGGATGGACAGATGTACGTATGTATGAATGTATGGATGTATATATGTACGGATGTATGGATTTATGGATGTATTCCTGTATGCGTGTATGGATGTATGGAACGGATGGATGGATGTATGGATAGATGGGTGTATGGATGGGTGCTTGTATGGATGAATGGATGTATGGTTCGATGGATGTATGAATGGGTGGATGTATTAATGGAATGAGGTATGGATGGAGGGATGTACGGAAGTATGGATATATGGATGTTTGGCTGTATGCGTGTATGGATGTATGGATGGATGGATGTATCGAATGATGGACGTACGAATGGATGCATTTATGGAAGTATGGGTGTGGGGATGTATGGATGTATATATGTATGGATGGATGGATGTATGGTTGGATGGATTTATGGATGGGGTATGGGTGGATGTATGTATGGATGTATGCGTGGATGTATGTATGGATGCATTTACGGATGTAACTATGGATGTATGTATGGATAAGTGTATGGGTGTATGCATGGATGTATGGATGGATGTATGGACGTATGTATGGGTGTATGCATGGATGTATGGGTGTATGTATTGATGTCTGTATGGATGCATGTATGGATGGATGGATGGGTGGATGGACGTATGGATGGATGGAAGTGCGGATGCACGGAGGTATGGGTGTATGAATGTATGGATGGATGGATCTATGATTGGATGGATTTATGGATTGGTGGTTGAATGGATTTATGAATGTGTAGATGGATGGACGTATGTACGGATGTGTGTATAGATGTATTTGTGGATGTATGCATGTATGGATGTATGTATGTATGGATGAACGAATGTATGGATGTACGTATGTTTGAATGTACGGATGTAAGAATGTGTTTATGTATGCATGTGTGGATGTTTGGATGTATGGACGTATGGATGTACGATTGTATGGATGTACG
>NW_016966253.1:0-486 GCF_001483705.2 Eufriesea mexicana
TGTCTTGTGTTGTGCACTGCTATTTCGTGGCCTCCTGCGCTCGACTGTGCTCAAGCATATTCTGTTTGGCTCGGGGGACTCCAGCGATAGTGGTCTCGGCACGTTAGGCTGAGTAACTTTGTGTTTGGTTACATTACGTTTACATAGGTTAGGATAGGAAAGCTTTGACTTTTGTGCTATACACTGCTGTTCGGCGGATTTCTACGCTCTACATTGATCTACTATTCTCTGCACGACTCGCGGGATGCGAGCAATCGTTGTCATGGCACGATTGGTGGTTCTAGTCTACGATTGGTGATGTTACGATTGGATAGGTTAGGATAGCATATCATTGACTTTTGTGCCATACACTTCTATTCGGAGGACTGCTGCATTCTATTCGGAGGACTGCTGCGCTCGCCACTGCTCTGCTGTACTCTGCTCGACTATGGGGAGGCCAGGAATAGTGGCCTCGGCACGTTAGACCGTGACAGTTTACGTTTGGTT
>NW_016966254.1:0-248 GCF_001483705.2 Eufriesea mexicana
TTCTATTGGCATGCTATAGCCATTGCAGTGTAGCACAATCTGACTGGAAAATTCAATTTTATTTACATTTTCGGCTAATATCGAGGATAGCCAGTTTTGTTGCAGATATATGGAAGAAATATACTATTGGCATACAAAAGGCATTGCAATGCTATTGAAACTGACTGTAAAATTAAATTTTATTGACATTTTCGGCTAATACCGTGCTGAGCAAATTTTGTTGCATAAATAAGTAGGAAAGAATCTAT
>NW_016966254.1:296-1003 GCF_001483705.2 Eufriesea mexicana
TCAATTTTGTTTACATTTTGGTATAACAGCGTGGGGTGCTAGCTTTGTTGCATAAATAAGGAGGAAAGATTCTATTGGCATGCTATAGCCATTGCAATGCTACAGAATCTGTTTGGAAAGTACAATTTCATTGACATTTTCGACTAATATCGTGGTGAGCTAGTTGTGTTGCATAAACAAGAAGGAAAGGTTCTATTGGAATGCTATTGCCATTGCAATGCTATACAGACTGATTGGGAAATTCAATTTAATTGACATTTTCGACTAATATGGTGGTGAGGTTATTTTGTTGCGTAAATAAGGAGGAAGGATTCTATTGGCATTCTATAGCCATTGCAATGCTACAGAATCTGCATGGGAAATTCAATTTTATTGACATTTTCGACTAATATCGTGGTGAGCTAATTTCGTTGCGTAAATAAGGAGGAAGGATTCTATTGGCATTCTATAGCCATTGCAATGCTCTAAAAACTCTCTGGAAAATTCAATTTTGTTGACATTATCGACTAATATCGTGGTGAGGTGCTTTTGTTGCATAAATAAGGAGGAAAGTTTCTATTGCCATGCTATAGCCATTGTAATGCTATAGAATCTGAATGGCAAATTCAAAGTTATCGACATTTTCGACTATTACCGTGGTGAGCTAATTTTGCGGCATAAATAAGGAGGAAAGCTTCTATTGGCATGCTATAGCCATTGCAGTGTAA
>NW_016966255.1:0-251 GCF_001483705.2 Eufriesea mexicana
TAGGCCACCTTTGGGTTATTTAGGTTAGGCCAGAATAGGTTTGTATATCTTTTCTTTTGTGATTTACACTGCAACGCCGCGGATCACTGTGATCTACTGTGCCCTATTATATTCTGCTTTGCACTGGGGGTTCAGCAATAGTGGTTTAGGGCGGTTAGGTGAGGTTAGGTTATGTTCGTTTATGCTGTTTGGTTAGGTTAGGCAAAGGCAGATACAACTCTTGCGCTATACACTGCTATTCGGTGGATTTC
>NW_016966256.1:0-808 GCF_001483705.2 Eufriesea mexicana
AAACATACATTCATTCCTACATACATTCATACATAAATTCTTACATACAACCATACATACATCGATACACACACATGCAAACATCCATACATACATCCATGCATACATCCATACATACACCCATACAAACGTCCATACATACATCCGTTCTTACGTCCACCCACCCAGCCATTCATCCACAAATTCGTACATCCATGCATCGGTACATCCATCCACTCGTACATACATTAACCCATACATCCATACAGCCATACATCCATACATATATACATCCATACATCCATACATCCGTACATCCTTCCATCCATTCCGCAATCCATCCATACATCCACCCATCCAGACAACCATTGATCAATACAATACATTCATCCGTACGTCCATCTTTCCACACATCCATCCATCCATACATCCACCCATCCATACATCCATCGAACCATGCATCCGTCCACCCTTACAAGCACCCATCCATACATCCATCGATCCATACATCTATCCAACCATACATCCATACATACATACATCCATACATTCATACATACATACATCCATACATCCATACATCCCTACATCCAAACATGCTTGCACACATACACTCTTACATCCATACATTCATACAAATATACATCCATATATCCATACATCAGTAGATCCGTCCATCCATACCTCTATCCATCCATTCATCCATTTGTTGATGCTGCCATCCATCCATAAATCCATCCATTCATACATCCATCCTTCCATACATCCGTCCATTCATACATCCAACCATCTATACATCGATCGATCCGTACATCCAACCATCCATACA